>NC_045710.1:8627543-8930573 GCF_009834535.1 Camelus ferus
GGCTGGCACTAACACAGTCTGTGCCAGGATGATCTTGCTGATTTCTACATGCTTAATTTTTGCTTGCTCCAGTCCTGTTATGCTTTGGTTTGTATCATCGTTCAGGAAGGATTTATACAAGCTAACTATGCACTTATTATTTTTTTTCTATTTAAGGAAATATCTACAAATAGCCAAACTCAACATCAGCAAAGTCACATTCATAGCCTAAGTAAAAAGCAATCAGTAATCTGATATAACTAAATCTAACCGGTTATTGATTGTTTCCTGAAATACTGGCTTTCTGTTACCCTGCTCCTACTACACTGACAAGATAGCCTGAGAACATTTGATAAAGCCAGTCAAAATGGCTGTTTTAAACTGAAACTCTATGCTGATTTCAGTAGACACAGCTAAAAGAAAATAGTTATAAATTAAATGAAAACACTAGAATAGCGATATAACAGGTAAAAAGCAGTGAGTTTGAGTGACAATATTTAAATCATAAAAAATATACAATAGCATGAAGTGGGTCAGTTGCTACTATATTGACAGTGTCTCTAACACACAATCAATATTTGGTCAATACTGATGAGTTTTATTTACTAATAATCTAGGATAAGATAAGGAGAAATGGCAAAAACCTAGCTAATTTTGGAAACTTTAATATATCCCTCTTAGTTGTTGACATTTTAAGCAGAAAACAGTATTTCATAGATTCTTTTTTTAATGGAGAGACCCTTACACTACAAAAAACACAAAGGATATCTTCATATCAAGAAAAAAGAAACTGCAAACAATGTAGGAAGACTATCTATAAAGGATAAAACATTGCTCAGGAAATCAGATGCCAGATTTTAGTAACATAGATAGAGATTTTAGAGAAAATCTTTGTGTTCAAGAATTTTGCACCTTGCCAAGTTGTCACTCATTTGTGTGAAGGCAACAAAAAGACATTCTCTGCTTTCTATGGGTTTAATTGTCCTAATGTCTTCTTTTTCTGTGATAGACTGAACATATGCTAGATTTGCCCGTTTCTCACCAAATGTCAGAAAAATGACAGGAAAGTCATTTTAAGTGTAAGTTAATGAATGCTTAGCAGCTATCAAATACATGAAAGAGAATTTATACTTATCATACAACTTGGTTTTCTCTAACTGGCTTTGTCTTCCTGTACGGCCCTAATCCTCTCTATGGTAGTTGAGAATTTGGGTTTTACAAGCCACCTGCTCAAGCTTGCATCCAAGCTCTGTCATTTCCTAATGGTCTGAATTGGGAAATTTCCCTTTGCCTCAGTTTCTTCACTCACAAAACAAGCATAGTTATAGTCATCTACCTCATGGTAATCGTGGGGATGCATAAGTTACGGTATAGGCAAAATATTTAGAGTCATTTCTGGTTTATAGTAAGTGCCATGTAAGTGTTAGCCACTATTCCTTTTTACACTGGAGGCCAAATATTCTTAAATCTTCCAGTTCAATAAAAAGAAAGTCTTTCTGTTTTAAACCGTTGTCTTCAGGGCAATTATTTAGTCACTTTAAAAATAGCCTTTCCTATTAAAACTATTCTGTTTCCTTGGAGTTTGGTGTCAACAAATGGATTTTTCAGGGACACAAACATTCACACCACAGCAGTTCCCTGGTAAAGCCACCTGATTCTCAGGCTTTCTTTTTCAGAAGGTTCTTAATTGTTAATCCAAATATATATATACAAATATATATATATATATATATATATATATATATATATATAAATGATCTATTTCTCTTTATATTAGTTTTGGTAGCTTGTGTCTCTGAAATAATTGATCCACTTCATCTATACTGTAATGTTTATGAGCATAGTTTTATTCATACTATTCCTTTATTAACTTTTATTATCCTTTATGGTTATGGTTCATTTATTGCCTTTATAACCCACGGAATAGGTAGTAATGTTCAGTCTTTCATTTCTGATATTGGTCATTTGTGTCTTTTTTTTTTCTTGGTTAGCCTTGCTGGAGATTTATCACTTGCACTGATCTTTTCAAAGAACCATACTTTGTTTCCTTTGTTTTTATTAATTTCCTGTTACACTATTTAGATATTATCAAAATATATTTGATTTCTAAATTTGTATGTGGCTATTTTTAAAAATCAATTTTTAAATTTTTAATAGCTTTCTAGCATTCTCAGTTTAGCCTCACATTTTATTTCTCTAAATATTTGAATACTTATTTAATCAATTTCTGATTATTCTAAACTCTAACGTCCGTTGCTTATCCAAATCTATTGGGCATTTGTTTTTGATTTTGTTTGTTTGGATTTGTTTTTATTTCTCTTTCTCAAGGTAAAAATGGCCTTCCTGTTTAAATATTATTCAATATAAATTTACATTTAAGATTTTACTTTTTTTTTCTTTACTTAATATATCAAAAATATTGGAGCCTAAATTGGCTTTAACTGGTAAATGGTGGTTATACCAATTAAGACATTTTATACTTTTCCAGTGTCCCTGAATTAATCTGGGATTTTCAGCTACAGCTACTTTAATTCATAGCTATCTAAAGGCTTAGTTTCCAGATTATAGTGCTAATAATAGGCATTTGTTTTCAATCCAACCACCTGATTTCATATATGCTTAATCCTCACTCCAGTTTCAACTCATAATTATTTTTTGTCCTTGGAGATTCCCTTTATTTCTTGCAAGCTTAAAAAAAGTATTGAAAAATACTTGTGTAGGGTGCCTTAAAAAAATCTTTTCTTTCACACTTTTACAAGCAAAGTCTTCATTTAAAATATGTAAACTGCAGAAAAATAAAGCTAAAAGTTATTTTAGTAGAATGAGAAACTAAATAGAAATAGCTAGGAAGCAAATAGAACATAAATAACAATTTATAAAGATGGCATGTTTACTAGATTCATGTCATATGTATTTTGTTATCTACACACAGCAAATTGCTAAAATATGAATGATAGATTTTTTTATAATTACATGTCACAAACTAGGTATTACTTATAAAATTGAAATCTTTTTAGTTAAACATGAGTATTATTTTATTGCTACTGTAATATAACCCAAAAATGGGCCTTGAGCTCTGAATTTGGCTTTTAACGTTGTTCTTACAATATCACATTTTTTCCCATTATTTTAGAATAAGTTCAATAAAACCATGCAAACTAGAAGCCAAAAATTTTTTTTAAGGTTAGATCATTTATGTTTGACCTAACACCACAAAGGATTAGTCAATACTATACATAGAATATTAAATTTTATTAATTTAAAAGTTTTAAATGTTAAGAATTTAAAAATTAATATTGCAAATAATCCTTGTATAATATTAAGAAACAAATATAGGTTTATTTTAAAATAGATATATGAAATACATATATAGCCATAGAAATTGTGCATGTATCAAAACAGAGACAGTAATTTGCATTTAGTAGGTACCAAATAATTATTGAATAAAATAATGAGTAAATAAATAGATCTAAAATACTAATGTGACCCTATTATCTTGAGCCTTAAAGACTATATACTTGTAACACAGGAATTGACATTTATTTATTTCGTATCCCTAACAACTAACAATATCTCTGAAACACAAGGGTCCTTCAATAAATATTCGTTGAAAGTTGTTAAATGGATTAAACCTTGGGGCTTGACTAAGTATGGAAGCAATTGTAGTTTAGCTAATGCAACATAAAATATTGCCTAATTAGATCTTACGTAAATACATCTATAAATTATTTTAATCTACTCCATCTTTGTGCCAGAATTTTGTTTTTACTGCCTTTTAAAAGAACACAGCATGTTTTGCTTAAGGCATTTAAAAATATTTAACCACAATGAATTGGAAAAAGGCATTTCCCTTGTGAGCTCCTGGGAAGGTGGGCAGATAATGTCTATCTGTAGGATAGTGTGGGAACTCCCAGGCTCCTCTTATTCTTCCGATCTTATCTACACTCTTCTTGCCTCTGTGGTTTTACACATGTGAATTGAGTTTACATTCCTTGAACTATAACTACTCATCCCAGAAATAATTACTTTATTAGTTTAGCAGTACCACTGGGAAGATCATTTCCCATTGTAGTTATACAAATTTGTTTTACAAGCCAATATAGCTGGAATTTAAATTATGCTGCTCTGGGTAAAAATAATAAGTATTTTATCATGGATTCCTCTCTTCAGAGATCAGCTAAAAATGTTGAGTCAGTGTGCCTCAGGATATGAGAGAATTTTGTCCTTTGAATATTTTTTTGGATGGAATCCTTAAATGCATCAAAAGTTTACCTCCTTATATAAGATAATTAAAGACAGACTTAGAAACAAAAACAAAATCCCTAAAACCCATGACAGCATGTTGTTGTTGTTGTTGTTGTTTTTAAACTTTTTTTTATTGAGTTATAGTCATTTTACAATGTTGTGTCAATTTCCAGTGTAGAGCACAATTTTTCAGTTATACAGACAACATGTTGCTTATATGTACTGTTAACGTACCCATCAACTACTTGAGGCCTCCAGATGGAGGAAATAACAGTGTCTAATGAATAAAAAATAGGAAAATTTAAGGTAGTTTTTTCCAACAGCAACAAATCTTTTTGTTTGGAAGTAGGATATATTAATAAATTGAAAGCAAAAATTTAGATGAGATGCACATTCATGGAAGAGAAAAACAGATTGTTTTGTTGTGACGAAAACCGTCTTACGAACAAAAAACCCACAAAAACTACCAAAACCTGAATTAAAGCTCTAGACTTCCCCAACTCATGTGCCTAACACTACAGATGCTATTTTTAATTAAACACTTGACTTCGTTAAAGATAGGCAAAAGTCAGAAAGAAATTAGTATTCTGAATTAGTAGGGGTGGGGAAAACAGTAGGCAGGGAGAGGAGTGATTGGTGGTTGTGATGAGGAGAAAAGAAACATAATACGTTAATGAAAAACACGCATTCCAAAAGGAAGTAATCTTAGAAACAAAGGAAAAATTCATGCATATACAGCTTCATGGTTGCAAGGAAATGAAAGATTATATACCAGTAAACTGGAAGAAAAAGAGTTACAAGGTTTAAAAGAAGAAATTATAAGGCAATTGAATAAATAGTAAGTTTGAAAAGATGACAGCAAAAATAGATTATTATAACCATCACCAAAATGAAAGTCATATGAGCCACCTACAAAGAATACAATACCTACAGTTGGAAACAGTCCTGACATGAGGTGCAGTACCAGGTTAAGGTGAAAATAAAATGCACAAACGTAAGTATTCATTTTCCATTACTGCATAATAATTACCACAAAAGTAGTGGATTAGGAGAACATACAAAAAAAAATCACTGTGTCTGTGGGTCAAGACACAGTGGCATGGGTTAAGGGATCCTTGGCTCAGGATCTCACCAGGCTGCAGTCAAGGTTCAGGTGGGGCTGTGGTTCTCCTACAGTTGTTGGCAGAATTTAGTTCCTTACGTTGTAAGACAGAGGTCCCTGCCTCCTCGCTGGCTACTGGCCAGAGGTACTTTTAGTTCTTAGCACTGCCCACTCACAGCCTGGTTCTTTACCTACTCAAACCCAGCAAAAGAATCTCTCTCAACCTGCACTGAAGAGTCATATAATTTAATATAAACATGGAAATGACTATATCATCTTCATAGGACCTGCCCACCTTGAGGAGAGGGCATTACTGAGGGCATATATACCACGGGGTGGGAATCTGGGAAATCATTGTAGAACTCTGCCTACCACAAATTGCAAACGGAAGAGATGACAAATCAAGAAAGGAAATGTATACCATAAACTTGATGTTTCTAAGGACAGTAGTAGAACAAACAAGAATTTCTGACTTTAAGATGGCAAAGAACTTTGGAATTCTTTTCTACCCTCAGAACCTGCAGAAAACAAGAAGAAGAAGGCAAAGCAGCGATAGCTGAAGCCTCAGTGTCTAATTTATGAGTAGAGAACACCGACGAGGAAATACTAATTAATTCAGCTGATCAGAGGACAATCAATCTCAAACGTCTGCACACACTAGCAAGAAACAAGCTAGTATGCGCTGCAGAACCAACAAAGCTTAGGAACGGGGCACCAGCACTGCTGTAGTTGGTGGTGGTTGGGGTCAAAGTGCACCTAAGGAGCAGAAAGACGTTCCATTTCCCACCCTACATCTGCAAAAGTCCTGGCCTGTTCTTTGCATACCCATGCATAGGATTAGATACTTATTTTCTGGAGGAATTTAATAATAAGGGAAGTGCCAGGCTTGGGGACACAATTCTCAGAGCCCAGAAGTTGCTAGACTGCAAAACAAAAGGGTGTACCCTGTACTGACATTAGTTGTAATATATGCTCATAACTTCCACATGCTGGTGGTCAATGTTATACCCCCATGCTAAAGCTGGCAATGCAAAATGCTAGCATTTATGATTACACAATTGTAAAGCCACCTGGTAATTTCTCCAAATAAAGTCTGCCAGCAGTCATGTAACCTCCCACACAGATCATCTCCAATAAGTGTTGCAGTTCCCCTCTCCTAAATATGAGGAGACAAGATCTGACAATAACCTTACTTACTATTAACAAATTTGTAATAAAAGGTGGAACATAAGGAGCAGAAGAAAAGTGCATGTCATTTTGGAAGTTATGTTCATAGAGGAAAAATCTATGGCAGGTATACAGCTCAAAGGGAGAAGAAGCTGTACAACGTAAAACAAGAGTACTTGAAAATTAGGAACCACAATTGCTAAAGTAAAATACTCAGTAAGAAGAGTTGGAAGTTTAGTATATTCTTAGAAGAAACTGCCAAAATTGATAACAATGGATGCTTCTGGAGTGGAAAATTCTCCACATCAATGCTCAATGCAAAAATGCAATGAGGCAATGACTATAAAATTCTGACAGAAAGAAATGTGACCCTAGAATTGTGAAGCCGGTCATGTGTTCTTGCAAATGGAATGGGATAAAATACTCATGAGTTTTACTTTAAAATCTTACGGAATGAAGAAAGCTAGTCAAGCCAGACAGATTTTAAAATAAAGGACAAAAGAATGTGAAGATTTAGTAAAATGAATAATGCTGAAAACTAACTCCATAAATATGGAAATAAAACAGAACAAAATTTGTGTAAATTATAATTAAAGGGAGAATTGCTTTTTAAATTTTAATTTTTTTATTGAAGTACAGTCAGTTACAATGTGTAAATTCTGAGAATGACTTTTTAAAGCACTGGCAACATAGGCTTGATAAGATAATCAAAACTATCAATCCAGATGAAAAATAGGGGTAAAAATTGTATGTCTTTTCTCAAATAAAGATTTGAATAGACACTATATAAAGTGGGATCCTATGGGAAAAAATTTCCAAAGTCTTATCCTATCTTTGTCTTCTTATTTTTTGTTGTTTTTGTTATTAATTTAGAAATCTGTTGTGGTATTTAAATCTTTCACGATGAAATATTTAAGGAAAGGCTACTTATCCTATAATTTTACTTCTGGTTCATTTTATTCCATGAAATTAAACAATCTAAAAACAAAAATGGTGTCATGTAATAAAAAAAAATCTCACTGTGTAAAGTCATCTGTATCAGTTTATCATTCCATTATATATCTATTCATATGTCTGTCTAATAGAGAAATATCTGAATGAACATTCACCAAGGAATAAAAACATTTCCATTTTGGCTCTATTTCTGAGTAGCAGGACTGTGGAAGTGTTGGAGGTGCTCCTCTAGTGGACACGACTGTCCGCTGACTTTGAGCTGGGCCTGGTCAGTCAGAGGCTCCTTATGGCCCCCCGGTCCTCGGAATGTACATTCTGCCTACTGTCCTCATAGCCAGAGCCATCTCTAGGGTGCAGCCTTTAGAGAGTAAGGCGCTGTTGAGACCCCCTAGACTGAATATGTGACTGCCTTCTGTTAAAGCGCCTCCATAAACTTGTAAGACCCTGTCAGGCGGACGTGGAGATCTGCTCACCTTGTGGCTGCCCAAGACAAACCCCCTTGCTAACACTGCCGCCTACCAATCTAGAGTGATCTGCTTCTTTCTTCAGTCTCGCCTTGCCCTCTGTGTATGAAAGCCATTTTCAGATTTCACCTGGGAAACTCCAGAGGCTGCTAACCAAAAACCGGTGAGTCAGCCAGGAGTCCAAAGAAATGGGTCGTGAGAAGGAGGCATCTGCAGCAGAAATCCCTGGTTCGTCATCAACCTCTCTGTGGGGAGGGGTGGCTTATATGTGGACTGCCATGTGAGTTTGGGGACACCCCAAAAATGCTGGCTGCGTTAACACACTTGTTTGAGGAAATACACATAGTGCACCGTGGAGAAGAATGGAAACGAATGGCGGCTACAGAGGGCCGGCCTCTGCTGTGGGGAATTCTGTGGCCCCTGGTGCCCAACTAGAAGTTTAAGCTCAAGTTAGAAAGTGGAAGGAAGCAGAGGTTAGAGGCATCCGCTGCTCTACTAGCTTTGGCTAGCTGACAAGGTGGGGGAGCAGGATAAAAAGTTGGTGACCTTGGTAGGCTGTTTTGTTTTGCAAAGCTAGGAGGACACAAGGCACCCCAAATTAAGATCTGAGTGCTTGTGACTAAGCCTGACTGGGACACTGAGAGGTGGAATCACTGGGAAAGTGATTAGAGAGAAGGAGATAATGTTGTGATTGACAGTGAAATGGACAAAGTGTCCCATGCCATCCAATCCCTAACATAAAGGAAAATTTTAAATAATAACTACCCTAGAAATCTGATAAAAGAGAAGTATATCCCAAAACTCCTAGGGGAAAACTTGCTTTCTTTCTCTGTCTCTTGAAGATGTAAATCCTATGTTTTTGAAATGTAAATACCCCAGGAGAGAACTAACACACAGCTCATGACGACCTGAAACTGAGAAGAAAAGGAGAAAAGAGGCTTCTTCATATGCAGACGGCTACAGAAGATCTCTTGCCCAAAGTCTGGTCCACAGCCTCCCTAAGATTACTCGTTAAGTGCAAACACAAACCTTAAAAGTCTTCACAAATATTAGTAGAAAGGTTTAGCCATCTGAGCAAGCAATCTTAACTTTTTGCCTCTGCCAAGGGACACGACTTGGATTCAGTCATAAATAATAAACTGGCGAGTTTTGTATTATTGTACTTGATTTGTGGCTAAAATCTAGGGATGAAAATTATAGGGCCTCCAGGTCTATCTGTATATTTATATATGTCTATGGATACATGTTACGGATATGTGATATTTTTCTACCTTTGGACAGCATTGTCAAAATTGATTTGTAAAGAACTCTATTTAAATGGTTTTGGTACAAAGTCTACTCACTCCATGCAAGGATCACTTCTTACTGAACACTCTCACTTACCCAGTCTTCTGGTCCCTTACCCCATCCTGTGTTAGATAGTGCCTTCTCCCATTGTGCGCTGTACTTCTGTTGACCACTGCCTGTATCAAGATGTACACCAGCTGACTTTTTCACGTCTCTCTCCTCAATTAGATGTTGAGGACCCAGGGAAAATGGATCTCATTTATTAACTTCTATGACCCTATATGTAGCAGTGTTATTGATAATACCATTAATAAAACCTTGAACAAATTAATGATAGAACTTGTCCTCAAGTCTTCTCATCAGGGTTAGTGACTTACTCTTAACCAGGATTAGGAACTACTTTTTCTGTAAGGACAAATGAATAAAGGCTTAGAACTTCTGTACATGTTCTTTGCTGAATATTCTTCTGTGTTTTAATTTAAAAGATTTTAACAAACTTTTGGACATGCAAAAAAAAAAAAATAATCTTAGCTCCAGTACCATCAAATCAGGCTGTGGACCACATTTGACCATGAGCTGTAGTTTGTCAACGGTCTTAAAAAACATAGATGCCAATGAGCCATTTATAATCCTTGCCTCAGGCATTTTCCGTCTTTCAGTAGAGGTTATTCCAGGCTATCAAAAATATTATTTGGATTTGTGAACGTTTAGGCTTAGTCCCATGTGATAATCTTTCCTTCACCTGATTCAGAAGTAGAATCTCTTCCATTTTCATTTCTGTTGATTGCCCTAGTCTACACATTTGGCCACCTCAAATTGTTTTTATATCATATACAACTCAAAGTAATTCAATGGTGGATATGAAATTCTACTCCATCACCAGTGAGTGTGATGAGCTACAAAGATGAGAATCCTGTCACTCCAACCCCCTCTTTAAATTTTATTATTTATAGCTAACTTGGCTATCCCCTATACTTATGGTTCAAGTACAAATGCTTGCATAGCAAAATGCAAATTTTCAAAGGAAGAATTATTCTTTCATCAGATTGTCGTTTTCATTTTAGTTAGAGATGAGTGAGTAGGTAATCCCCATTAAACTTTCTCTTTGGGAGAGAAGAAAACTATCATGTTTTATAGTTTTTAATATGGAATTGAACTTTGTCAAAAATCCAAAAAATAATGATAAAAATCATAAAATAGCATAATACGGTTGAAGAATATCCAAGCGGTGAATGTTAATATTTCATTTTCTAAAAACCAAAGGCCAAATACTGAGGTAAGAACTTCACATCTATCAACTTACTGTCTGCCAATCTTTGTAAGCCCATGTCATTTAATTCCCTTTTTTTTTCCTTGAGAAAAAACTGATACTCATAATTTAGATAATTTCCACATATCCTTTAATTAATGGATTGGAGACTTAATATCTGTATCCAAAATTTTTGATGTAAAGCTTATTCCTCCAGTAAAATTCTTGGGAAGATAGTTATAAAAACAGATCTGCTGGAAGCTTTGACTTCTCAAATTTGGGGAAAAAAATTAACTTTATGGAAGTGTCATGGTCACCTAAACTAATTTAAAGATCTACCTATCAAGCAATGGTTTAGGAACTGCTATACACCATTGAAATAACTAGAAATTGCTAGATTATAATAGGTTTACTGTAACACACTATATTTTCATTGTTGCTGTTGTTCACAATATGAGTTCATGTGTTGATAAAAACATGACTTAAAGCTGTGCAAGTAACAGTTTCTGTCTGTCTAGGCCCTAGAACCTTACTTATAAAATGAAACACCCACCAAGTACTATGTAAATTTTCTTTCTATATGGTTTTACTATTTTCCAAAAATGTTTAATGGGTTAAAATTGAAGCCTAGAGAACCAAGTGCAGAGCATACTTTATCATTTTTAAAAAACGATCTCTCTTAAGTCTTTGGATAAAAAAACTGTCTTTTTGGAATTTCTAGATTCTCGCTTGATGAACATTAATCTTACATTATTTTTCTCTTGGTGGCAAACTCCTGAAGTTTTCCATGCTGATGTGCGGTACTGCTATGGATTGAGTATTTGTGTCCTCCCTTGGAAATTCTAATCCCCAAAGGTGATGGTATTAGTAGGTTGGGCCCTTGGGAGGTGATTAGGTCACAAGGGCAACACCTTCATGAATGAGATTAGTGCTCTTATAAAAGAGACACCAGAACTCTCAACCTCCCTCTCCATGTGAGGATGCAATGAGAAGTCTGGGAACAGGAAGAAGACCTTCACCTGACTATGTTGGCACCCTGATCTTAGATTTTCAACCTCTGTAATTGTGAGAAATAAATTTCTATTATTTATAAGCTACTCAGTCTGTGGTGTTTTGCTATAGTAGCCCAAAGGGACAAAGATAAGTACCTTCATCTTCAACTAGTATGTAGAAAGTAGAGCAGGGGTCATATTAGAACAAATATCTTAGGCATTAGCACCCAAATATCATTAGGCAGTGTCCAATTCCATGGCCTTGTGAGATATTGACATCCTGATACATTTCCACTTAGAAATATTCAACCAAATGAATTTTCATAGATATGAACAAAGATACTCACAAACCAAAAGATGTTAAATCTGTCTGCCCATCACTCACAATATATATATAACACTGAACAATACTATTTCAGATCAAACTCTATAGGATGAAAAGGCATTGCAGATTTTAACCTATTGACAGATTTGTTATCACTGTGATGTTCTCTGTTTTTTATGGAATTGACTCAGTGGGTAAAGGAGTTAATGGATCATTTCAAACACTATATATTTTTAAATCTCTAGTTATCTTTTTCTAAAATATGCATTTTTGTTTTATTCTGTAAAATATTAATAATAACTTTAGCAAATCTTCATTGTATTAAGTTATACAATTGTTGCTTTATGAAGATCAAATTGATGTATATAGTTGCTGTCTATGCTGACCAGCACAATTCTCCCCTGGGGATCCACAAACTTGTTTACTAACAAACAGAGGTCAGAACAATGATGACTGTGACAGAGAAAGTTCAGATATGGCATGCCCAAAGTAATCACAAAGCTATAATGCCACACAACCTCTCCTGGGGTTAATGGATTGAATAGACAGTCAGAAATTTGCAATGAAGAATATATCAGATAAAGACTTAGTACTTGAATTCTGAACCTCAGCCAAATGCACTGGTGTGAATGATAAGGGTTTGAAACACTCTAGAGCAAGACCTAGATATCCCAGCTGTCAAGTGAGAGAGCATAAGATAAGCCTATGGGAGCCACACACAGATCACAGAAAACTGGTCTCATCCAACACAGATTTATCTCATCAGCCCCCCTGAGTAACAGTTCTTGTTTATTTCTT
Source organism: Camelus ferus (assembly GCF_009834535.1). NCBI lineage: Eukaryota > Metazoa > Chordata > Mammalia > Artiodactyla > Camelidae > Camelus > Camelus ferus. Next base: position 8,640,106 of record NC_045710.1, read on the forward strand.
AAGGGGGAAGCACCAGGAACGGAGAGCACAGTCCACTCCAGTCAACTTAATCATTCAGCGTTGCACAGAATGTGAATGTGGTAAACTCCATGTATCTCTCTTCCAGAGTGTGGATTTGGTCGTTCCCAACTAACCCTTTTGTTGTTTTAATGAAATTCTAAGTCAAGGAGACACTGCTGCTCTCTGACAGACAGATAACTCAGGTCTGTGAAGTCCACCTGAGGGGTACCCACAGTAGGCAAATGAGACAAGAAGCCCAATTCAGAAAACCATATTAACTGGGTTTGACTCTGCCTGAGTGTTACACATACCTTATTATTGCAATATATTTTCCCTTTGGATGACTTTTTTTTTTTTTTGTTAAAGATAGAATGGATCTGTATGTGGTCAATTCACTTCTCAAAAATTCTTCCTCTAGTGACAGGCTGAAGTGATTTCACATTAAGGGAAAATGAGTTTTGCTGCTCTTCATAAATTGCTAATGAGCTTTTTTGAACAACTGTAGCCCTAACCTGATTCACAAAAGAACCTTCTCACACTGGCCATTAACATGTCTATAACAATAAAGGAAAAGAAAAATATCAAGTAAGTGGATGCCACTTGCTGAGAACTATTTTCCTCTCTTCATTTCGGCCCATTAGATTATTTCTCCCCAAGACACTGCCAAACAGCCTGGATTCAGTTTGACAGTTAAGCCTTCAGATGTCTCACTTTGCAAAGAGAAGAAAACTTCAATGCTGGGTAGCAAGAAAGATGTCAGGAGAGATAGATTTTATTTTCAACTTTTTCATTCACCAGCTTGTGTGCCACTGGGCAACTAATTCCTTTGTTCCAGACTAGTTTCTAATGTGCCAAATATGTATAAAATGGGTCTTTTTCCCAAAGCTTAAAAAACTCTGAAGTACCTTTCCTTATTAAGATACAGTAATACTAATAAATGCATAACTTCTGAAACTCTATCCTTTAATTTTTTGCAGAGATTTCTCCCTGGACAGTTTCCCATTGCTTGTTTTCATTCCCCTCAAACAAAGCATCAGCTCATGAGATGTTGCATTTAAATTAGAATGGATTGAGGCAAACTTGAGACAAATCTCAGCGGTTCCTCCCTTAGCTCATCTCACTTCTCACTTTATCGTACAGACAAAGTAAAGAAGCCAATTGGTACCTTCATCACTCTCCCTGGGTGTTCCCTCCGCCAGATTCACAAGCTTATTAGGTACACTTTCCACCTTCCACGTGACTGTAGGTGGCAGTTTCACTAATCTTTCTGTCAACACATGATATTAGGGTCCCCTTTTCTCTAGCTGTTCCCAACAGTCTCTTCAAAGTTATTTAGGTCCACACTTGCTTCTTGATACTAAATCCAGTGCTTCATCTTTTGAGTTTTTGTTACCACAGCCAATTTCTAGTGTAATTTCTGTCTTTTTTAATCTTCTTCCATATAACAAGCTACCCCCAAAACTTTGTACCTTAAAATAGCCATCACTTTATTGTTTCTCTTGATTTCACACAGGGCAATAGATTTACCCAGTCTCACCTCGATGACTGGTGGGGCTGAGAAATCTGCAGCGGCTTGGCTAGTCCTGTGTCTAGTGTCTTAGCGAGGAAAATGCTTGTGGTGGAGGGTTAGCTAAGGGAGCTAGGTTGGCATGGTCTGGATTTTCAGTTCTGCTACGTGTAATCTCAAAGGTCTCACTCTTTCCACATGGGCTGTCCGTATTTTCTCTTCATGTGGTCTCATCTAGAATTCTGACATGAGAATTTAGGATTTCTAAGGGCTTAGAAGTGGAAGTTTTAAGAATATGTATCTTAAAGTTTAGGCAAAGACTGACACCGTTAATTTTTTGTCATGTTGTATTCCAAAAGTGTCTCAGTTCAGGCCACTCCAATAAAATACCATTGAGTAGGTGTCTTATAAATAGTAGAAATTTACTTCTCAAAGTGCTAGAGGCTGCAAGCCTGAGATCAGGATGCCGACATGGCCAGGTTTTGGTTTCCTCATTGTACCCTCACGTGGCAGAGGAGAGAAAGAGCTCTCTGGGTCTCTTTCATATAGGCACTAATTCTCTTCATGAGGGCTCCAACCTCATGATCCATTTATATCTCAGAGGCCCCACCTGCTAATACAATCATCATATTGGGGTTTAGGATTTTTACACAAGATTTTTGAGGGGACACAAATATCCAGACCATAACAGCAAGCCATAAGCCAAGCCTGAATTCAGATAGTGAAGATTACAAAAAAATCACCAAAACCAAAACCATAGTTATTTGGTATTTCCAATGCAATTGATTCCCATGGTGACAGAGAAAATTAATAAAGGCAAATAATGTTTCTTTTGAAGATCGGGAAAATTGGATTTAAAATCATAGAGTTGATCATTGTTTTGAATTAGAGGACAATATTGGAGATAGAAAAAGATGGTTAGTTTTGCAAGGTCTTGAAGAACTAAAGTTGATTAGGTCTGCAGTTGCCCGGATGTTAGGGTGAGGAAGTGAGAATGTGAGAACATATACAAAAAGCTAGTAGTCAAGTCAATAGGATATAAACAAAGATGTAAAAATGGAATGTGAATTAGCTCCACCATCACAAGTAGCACCTAATTACCCCCTACATACGGCTGGGGCAGGAGGCTGAAGTCCATATAATGCAGGTCACACGTGTCCCTTCAAAAGCTCACATACTCCAAAACAGGCACATTTGTGGATGTACGTCAAAAAGAAAATAAGGTGATGGGATAACTCACTACAAGTTACAGGCCACTGAACTATATTTTACTGACAGAGATAAGAGGACTAGAGCAAAGGAAATGTATTCAATAAAGGGGTAAGGAGCCAATTCCACCAGCAGCCGTGTAGTTTTACTCCACCACTAAGACTGGGGAGAGACAAAGAATAGGAGTCCCATAGTGACTTGCATAGTAACTTGGGCTGAAGTCTTTCTGATTGGGGGACCCTGAGAATTTAGCCAGTGCAATAGGAGAACAAGAAGAAGGGGCAAAAAATGGAAGAGAAATAAATAAAACTCTCATTATTCATAGATTATCGCATTACACATGTAGAAAATCCAAAATCATCTCCTGGCAAACTCTAGGAATTAATGAACTGAGCATGCTGGTTGTATAAAAGTCAAGTCAATTAAAAATAAATTTGACGTGTATGTACCAGCAATGTACAGTTAGAAAATGAACTTTCAATATGATTCAATTCATAGTAATATTAACCATATCAAATAACTAAATAATAATAAAACACACTTAAAATCTTGACATTAGAGGTTGCAAAGCATTATTGTGAGAAATTATAGATAGATATGTATATATACACATGCATGTACAGACATATATACCTACACACACACACACACACACGGATATTCATTGTACTTGGATAAGATTTGAGATTATAAAGATGACAACTTTTTCTCAAATAAATATTTTGATTGAATTTGATATAAATAAAAACCAGGTAGAATGTTCTGTTATGTTTGTTGAAAATGGCATGCTATAAAATTATAAGTACAAAGGGTCTTACATAGCTAAGCTATTTTCAAGAAGAAAAATCTGGATGACTTACTCTAATTTATATTAAAATTCATTATAAAGCTTTAGCAATTAAGAGTTTAGAGAGTTGTGAAAGTATAGACAATTAGACCAATGATATGCAGAAGAGTTGCAAAAATTTCAAATTCATGCAGTCCCCTGATACATAAAAATGAGCCACCAGATTATGAAGGTGAAAGATTTTTTTTTTTAAATAATTGTTGCTGAGCTAAATGTATATCAACATATTTTTTAAGAATATAGATTCCTATCTTATATTACACATAAAAAAAAAAAAACAAAGTTGACCCCCAAATCTAAATGTATAAAGTAAAACTACCAGAAGATAAAACAGAATATCTCCATAAATTGAGTTAGCAAAATGTTTTAAATGGGTCAACAAATCATTAATCATAATGGGGAAAATTGTATTTTCAACTGCAATACAATCAAAAAGTCATCATAAAAAATAAAGAAAAAAGAAAAATAACTTTAACTCAAATAAAATTGCTACTTTCAATACAAAAAAAAAAAAAAAAAAAGAATGAGAAGGTAAGCCACAAGATATTTCCCTCCTTTCTCCCTCCTCTCCGTCCCCCTTTATTTATTTATGTGCACACACACTCACACACACATACACCTCTCGGTCATCTCCAATTAAAAAATGCTAAAAAGACTGGAACATGTACTTTACAAAGTAGGATATCCAAATGAAAAAGTACTGATCTTCACAGTAAATACAGTTACGTGTGTAAATACAAATTAGAAGCAGAGTATGAAACCTTTATACATCAGAAGAATGGCTAAAATGAAAACACAGAAAATGTCAGATGTTTATGAGATTGTAGAATCAAAACACTCAAAAGTACTGCTGAATTTCCACATGCACAAGAATAAACTTAAATCATATTTTAAAAATTACTAAAAATGGATCCGAGACTTGGATTTAAGAGCTAAAGGCATAAAACTCTTAGAAGAAATCATACAGATAAATTTTCATCTTAGATTTGGCAAGAACTTTTTATATATGACACCAAAAGCATGAGGAACAAAAGAAAAACAGATGAAGTGGTCTTCAATAAAACTGAAAAAACATAACAGAAAAGAATACGAAAAGAATATATATGATGTTTGGTCCTATCCAAAACCTCCATGAGTGTATTTGATCAATGCTAAATGGTTTCAGATAGGAACAAGTGTCAACGACATTTTGACGTGGACAAAAGGTCTAAAGGAGGTTTTGGGCAGGGCCAAATGTCTGCTAACTGAAATACCTTGAATAAGCAAATTCATTGAGATAGAAAATACAGTACAGATGATCAGAGGCCAGAAGGGAGGAATGGGGAGTTACTGCTAAATGGACACAGTTTGTGTTTCTGTAATGACAATTTTTGGAAGTAGATTGTAATAGTTGTACAAATTGTGAATTTAACTAATGCCACTGAATTGTATGCTTAAAAATGATTGAAAATATACAAATTTTTATACTTATTTCTATTTTATCATAAAGCTAATGAACCTACTTTGGGGGATTTCAATTTGTAAAATCACTTTGGAATTCCGAGAGTATCTACTGAACGTATCCGTACACTATGACTCAGTATTTACACTTATACCAAACCTAAACATGCATATTCCTCCACCAAAAGACATTTTCTACAGTTATCACTGAAGCACTGCATATGGGAGAATGGACACACACAAGCTGTGGTATATTCATACTCTATTGTAATGAAAATTAACAAAGTACAAAAATGCACATAAATTTGCAAAAAAACTCAAACTTGAGTTTGAAAAAAGCCAGAGGCAAAGTAATATGTGTTTTTATAATTCCAATAATATAATACATATAGAAGATAAACAACATTAATCTATGGTTTGGGGTGAAAATATGGTTATCCTCAGGGTGACTATTAAATACTTGAAAGGATCATGGGGTTGAGAGTCCTGGACTGTGATAACATTCTGTGTTCTGACATGGCTGTAAATTTTTCCACATTTATGTTATGTTTCAATAAAAAGTTTATATAAAAATACAGAACGAAACATAAAATGTACATTGTAAATGAGTAAAATGATGTTTCATTTATTTAAATGTTACACCAGAGAGGCAAATGTGATTACATTGGCAACTAGCAGCTATGTAAATCACAGCCAGATTTCTTGCTAATGTTAGATTCAACTAATACAAGGTTTACTTCAAAATATGCTGACAAGAGGGGAATGGGACTATGAAGTGGCTGGTGAATCACTGGACTTTATGGGCAGGCGGAACGGCACAGATGTCTCTGGCCTCAGCCTATTCATAGGCACCAGTTATATAGCAGACATACCACCGCTTCAGTTACAATGTAATACACACCTCACCGAATTCTCCCTTGCAGTTTATCCCAAAGTCATGGACAGTTTCCTAATTTACTGGATAACCATTTACAAACTTTTTCACACCTAAATAATATAAAGACATTCTTTGGGTCTTTGGGAAGACTCTGAGGATGTACACATGTATTTCTCTGAGCTGTTCAGATGACAGCCACTAAAAGTGGCTGAGCGGGTGAAGTGAACAAGTGACATTGTGGGTATGTTTTGTTTTTGCTTCTTAACTGAGAAAATAGTAGGATTGTTACCTGGCATAACAATTTTGAGCAGTAATTTGATAATATAAAGATTTCAAAGAACCAGTGATTACTCTAGTGGAAGTCAAACCTAAAGAAACAGTATGTGGAAAATATTATGCACAAAGATCTCCATAATGATATGAATTACAAAGATGAAGAAAAGTAGAAAATTATACATTATAAATTTTTATCAAGAAAGTGATAGTTGAATAAACTATGGGGAAGTCAGTCACTTGATAGGATTATTTTCTTCTGTCAATAATCATAAATCATAATGTCTATTTAATTTTGACCATAAATAAAACAATCCAATATTAATGTTAGGGCAGCAGGAATTTCAATTAGAAATTATACATGTCTTTAATTATTAAAATAGGAAATAAACTTTAATACATGTAGCTTATAGTAAAAAAAACTGAAAATATATACTTACAAAGAATTTTTGACATAGCATATGCTTATAATAATGTAAACATAAGTATATAATGTATGTAATGTAATGATATATAAAATTATGATTAAGGAAAATGCAATATTTATTTAAATGTATCAATAATGTGAAACAGATACTAAGGAATTTGAATAAGTAGAACTTGGTGATTATAAGACAGAATAAGGAAGGGGGAGAATCTGGAGTAATTTATTCTAACTTACAACTTCATAGTTCAGGAAGGGAATTTAAGGATGATTACAGGTATGGTTCTATGTATCATGAATGTTACATGCTTAAGGAATATTTCAGTGGGCTTCCTTAGGCATTCCACCTTTAAGAAATATAATAATTTATTATTAGAATTCATCTCAGATCTAGACTTGAGTTCCCTGATACCTAACTCATCTATACATGCAATTTATTCTAACAGCTTTGCCTTGTCATATAAAATATGGACTCTTATTTTACTGTAATTGTCCTGTTGTTTTAGGGACAATTTTACATCATGACTTGTCTATGATTTGTGTTTTTTTCTCCCTAATATTTCTGTTCACATGAAGAAGGGAAGCTTCTAAGCTTCATATCAGCAGGGCTGTCATTAGAGATAAATATAGAACAGCAAATGAATGAGGTCTCTGTTCAGGATTATGTAGAATAAATGTCCCTTAAGCAAATAACTCCTTGCTACTTAATACAATTTTGTTTACCTCAAATGACACATCAAATAAATAACCACATTGATGCTTGAACCAAGTTTCTTGATCTATATAAAACTCTTTGAGTTGTGAACAAGATTTGACTGTGACTGTAAAAAGTGAAAGGAGTTTCACGTGTTGCAAAATGATTTCCAAGTGAAATAAATAAATGAGTTGCGGGCAATGTTAAGGAAATAGTGGTGAATATGGGTATCACACTGCAGTTGGTTGAAAAGTGAGTGGGAGGTAAGAAATTGAAGATAATCGATGTAGATGGTTCATGTGAGAAGTCAGGTTCTGAAGGAAACAGAAGAGGTATTTACTTATATTAGGAGACTTTTTTTTTTCCGAGGTAAGAAAAATAAAGAACATTATAGCAGGTTTATTGGAAAGCATTGTAAGATATAAAATGATGGATGAGTTTGAACACTTGTAAATAATGAGACAGTTAACTAACCCATTTTCAAATAGGAGGTCATTTATTGTCATTTATACTCAAAAGGAACTGAGTTTGAAACAGCAAGACCATTAAGGGTGTCTTTTGTACACTTACACTTGTCTCTCCTCGTACTTTTTATTATTCTACAGACACAAATTTATGAACAACTTATTGCAGTAAATTTACCATATCTCAGGTTTATTACTTCTAGTGTTGTATGTGGATTTTATTATGTTGTTTGTTGGCCTTATAAAATGAAATAGATTTACTATTCAGACTGTGAAACATTAGGTGATTTATGATTGGAAAATGATCTATCAGCATCATCACCACTACCACCCTGAGTGCTATAAGGAAAAGTATTTTGACAGAAGCTAATTTCATGACAGTGTCCAAGGCACTGCAGGGTTTTGGAAAGCAAAAGTCCAGAGGATCATTCTAATTCAGTATAAATGTTTCTCATCTTCTTTGTGCACTGCAGATTTCCGCATAAGCATAATGGCTAACCCCTACTCTATTAAGGTTTGAAAATGTAAAGCAGCATGAGAGGGGTAGGATCAGACAGATCTATTTTGGCTCTAACCTATGTAATATATCAGCTCCCTAATCTAGGAAAATGTAACTATTCTTTTAGAGCATATGTGAAAGGGGCTTATTAATTTCTTAAAGTTTATTCTGTGAAACAGAGTGTATATATATATATGTATATGTGCATATATAATGTTTACCTTGGCAAAAATTAGTATTTACTAAAGAAGTCTGATGATTTTTAATAATCTGAGAAACAACAGAAAAATTGTTTAATCTCAAGAAGCTCAATGAGCTAGCCAATCTTTGAGATAAAATTTGGCTGATATATTCAAACTGACACATAAAATATGTTATAATTTGTAACAGAAAGTATTTGAAAAGCAAATTCCAAATATTAGTTGACTCCAGATCAAGCTTTAATTCAAATGTTTAAAGGTAATTGGATTGTAGGTAAAGTTTTTTCGTTTGGAAATATATAAAACATAATACTCTCAAAAAGTCAAATGAACACTCCCTTACACCATACACAAAAATCAACTCAAAATGGATCAAAGACTTAAACATAAGACAAGATACAGTAAACCTCCTAGAAGAAAATATAGGCAAAACATTATCTGACATACATCTCAAAAATGTTCTCCTAGAACAGTCTATTCAAGGAATAGAAATAAAAGCAAGAATAAACAAATGGGACCTAATGAAACTTACAAGCTTCTGCACAGCAAAGGAATCCATAAGTAAAACAAAAAAGACAACCGACGGAATGGGAGAAAATTTTTGCAAATGAAACCAACAAAGGGTTGATCTCCAGAAAATATAAGCAGCTCATACGACTTAATAAGAAAAAAACAAACAACCCAATCCAAAAATGGGCAGAAGACCTAAACAAGCAATTCTCCAAGGAAGACATACAAATGATCAATAGACACATGAAAAAATGCTCAATATCACTAATTATCACAGAAATGCAAATCAAAGCTACAATGAGGTATCACCTCACACCAGTCAGAATGGCCATCATTCAAAAACCCACAAATGCTGGAGAGGCTGTGGAGAAAAGGGAACCCTCCTACACTGCTGGTGGGAATGCAGTTTGGTGCAGCCACTGTGGAAAACAGTGGCTTTTGAGATTCCTCAAAAGACTAGGAATAGACTTACCGTATGACCCAGGAATCCTGCTCCTGGGCATATATCCAGGAGGAAACCTACTTCAGGATGACACTTGCACCCCAGTGTTCATAGCAGCACTATTTACAATAGCCAAGACACGGAAGAAGCCTAAATGTCCATCATCAGATGACTGGATAAAGAAGCTGTGGTATATTTATACAATGGAATATTACTCAGCCATAAAAACCGACAACATAACGCCATTTGCAGCAACATGGATGCTCCTGGAGAACATCATTCTAAGTGAAGTAAGCCAGAAAGAGAAAGAAAAATACCATATGAGATTGCTCATATGTGGAATCTAAAAAAAAAACCAAAAACAAACAAAACAAACAAAACATAACTACAAAACAGAAACAGACTCACAGACATAGGATACAAACTTGTGGTTGACAAGGGGGCGGGGGTGGGAAGGGATAGACTGGGATTTCAAAATGCAGAATAGATAAACAAGATTATACTGTATAGAACAGGGAAATATATATAAGATCTTATGGTAGCTCACAGCAAAAAAAATGTGACAATGAATATATATATGTTCATGTATAATTGAAAAATTGGGCTCTACACTGGAATTTGACACAACATTGTAAAATTATTATAAATCAATAAAAATGTCTAAAAAAAGTCAAATGATTCATTGTTACTACTTGTATGTATTTTTCAGATTTAGTGAAAATGTCTTATTAATATTATTTGATTTGATAGAGCATCAGTCTACTATTAAAGTATTAGGAAATTTGGCTAAATCTGTGATTTATTAGCTCCTTGAATGTTGACTTTCTTTGCACTATTCTCCCAATCACTGTTGATTTGTCTTGTCTCTTACTCATCAAATAGATTGTCTTTTCCACACTACAGTATAACTATAAAGGGAGACCCTTTAGTATTTGTGACTTTTCATCTTCTACCCATTGGTTGTTCCTCAAAAATATCCGTGCTTCTTTAGTCCCATATTGGGATACAATCATCTCCACAAACGGGTCGTTTTCTCTAAATATGGTAGGCATAGTTTAAGACATTTCTACAGTTTATTAAATGATTAACACTGTGTTGCTCCCTCAGAATAGAAATATGAACAAGGCATTCCTGACTTTAAAAACTCATATAGATCTCTTTCATTGCTTCCATCTCTTAATAGGCAATGTAAAAATGCGATTTTTAGGTGCATAAATCAAACCATAGAGGAGATATACTCAATACAAACATGGAAGCAAGATTTGTATGATCAAGGTGAATTGAACTTTCAGCTGAAATGGTAAAGTAGGCTGCATACAACATTTTTCTTGAAGAATTCACAATATGAGCAACTAATCTTTCTTTTTTTACTATTTTTTAAAATTATAGTTGATTTACAATGATGTATTCATTTCTGGTGTACAGCATAGCAATTCAGTTATTTATATATATATATAAAATATGTATCATATATATATGTGTGTATATATATATATATATATATATATATATATATATATCCTTTTTCATAGTTGTTTCTTCATTACAGGTCACTGTATGAAGCCATTGAATATAGTTCCCTGTGCTATCCAGTAGGACCTTGCTGTTTATCTATTCTGTACATAGTAGTTTGTATCTGCCATTCCCAAACTCCCAATTCATCCCTCCCTATCCGCTTCTCCCCACTGGTAACCATTAATCTGTCTTCTATGTCTATAAGTCTCTTTCAAAAAACTAATTTTTGATGGAGAGAGGAAGACAAAAATGTACAACAGCAGCAGTCAACCAAAAAGGGCAATCACCTGCATAGATGGAAATATCCAAGCATCCAGAAGGCTTAGATTGTTGCAACTGCAGTGACACTTAGCTAAACCCTGCAGAGAAATGCAAAGGAGGGAAGCCGGGTGGAGAGAGTGAGCGAGAATAAGTGGAAGTGCTGTAAGACCTCAAACGACACACTCCAATGGGTAAAGCAAAGGGGGGGTGAACACCCAAGAGCGATGATGTCACACACTGAAATACATGGACAGCACGTTCCCATTCTAGTAGACTTTCCCTCAATAAAAATTCATGTACGAGATACAAGACATTATTACTGGGGTTAGTTTGATTTTTAGGTTGCAATGAAAAGAAAGAAGACCAACAGACAAGGGTGGGGGTTGGGGGAGAAAAGAAATATCTAGAAGAGAGCAAGCTTCAGATAACCAGAACCAGGGAGACATCACAATAAGGACTGAGTCATGCATAGTAAGTACGTATTTTCTTAGTAGACTAAGACAAAATCAAGTTATAAAGGAGAAGACATATATAAATTATGTACGCCTCACGATGCAGGTGGAGTCAAACTTTGAGTATAAAAGATTTTTAATTCAAATTCTATGATGGAGGAAGGGAAAAAAGGGCAAAGAAGGGGTGATCCGTTAGGCTCACCCTAGGGAGCAGTAGGGAACTGGTACATAATACCCGAAACTAGGGGACAAGGGAGACAGTATATGTAAGAAAATAAGCATACAGATTTGAACATTCAAACATTCAAACAAAAGCATACACTTAAATGCTAAAAAGAATGTGAGAGAATGAAATAGAAAGGGATGTGTCAACAAAAATCCACAAGAAGACTGAACCCAAACATATTGATAACATAAAACATAATTAAATGAGAGTAACTCACACTACGGTGAACATGAGAGACAAAACCTAAAAAAAGAAATTCAGAAGAGTTAAAAATAAGAGAGTGGAAAAAGGCATATTAGGAAAATGTACACAGAAGGAGAATAGGAAATACAATACTAATATTAAACCGGGTAACTTTTGGAAGAAAATCATAATAGATTCAGGAAGCTCACTTTGTAATGCTAATACTTTAATACACAGCGAAAGCGTATCCATCATGTACAATTGTATTCCCAATAACACAGCAAAAACATTCATGAGGAAGAAGGTAAAGAAGTGCCAGAAACGAAATACAAAGGAGAACGAAAGGAAAACAAAAATTTTTTAATGCTTTAGAGAGAAACCCTAAAACAAAGAATCTAAAATACATCATCCTCAATTTAGAACAAAGTGAACACAAGTTAGTAAAGACATAGAAGATATACACATGATTAATAAGGTGGCACACATAGTCAAACACACATATAGACACACACATTCATTTCAAATGAAAATCGTGTATTTATAAAATTGGCCATATGTGGGCATTAGAAGACACTTGACACATTCCTAAGAAACAACAGTCTCTAAGAATGACACAAAATTAGAAACTAATGGAGAAATTTGAGCAATTCAACTTACTGATATTAAAACAACTGTAATCACTCTTTGGTCGAAGGAGAAATGTAAAACAAGTTATAGAACCTTAAAAAGAGGTAATGAAAACTAACATCAGAATCTATGCACTAGATTTATTTTACAGCAGAGGAAATTTTTATGATTTTCCTATATTAATAAATATGAAAAAAATAAACATATTATTAATGAGAAGAAAGAATAAACCAAAGACAGCAGAAAAATTAGATATGGAAAAAGCAGAAATTAATGTGCTGGAAAAGAAAACCTGAAGAACTTATAATTAAAAATCTGATTCACTGAATAATAGATAATGTTATAAATTAATCAGGATAAATCAAATGACTAATTAACAAAATTAGAAATGAAAAGTTGGAAATAAACACAAGGAATACAAATAAAATTGTAAGAAGCTAATTTACACAACTGTATGTAAAAACTTTTTAAAATTTAGATTGAATCTATATGGTTTTCTAGAAATACACAACTTTCCAAACTTGGCTCTAATAGAGAAAATAATAAAACCCTAAATAAGACAATTTCCATAGCAAATGCAGAGGTGTTAAATGGAGGTCTCCTGTGTAAGAAAGCACCAGGTCCAGAGAGTTTATCTAATTTCAAATGATCTTAGATTACTGCAAGCCACATAAAAATCAAGTAAAATTAAAATGTAAAGTTTTTCTGATAAGGAATAAGATGGTTTCTAAAATGATGAGACCATACAAAAAATTAGAAAACTAGGTTATGTTTCCCTTATGATTATTGACGGATGTAATGCAAAGCCAGTCATCACTTTTATGTGGTACCATGTTAACCAGCGGTAGAACGTTGCACACTTCTCTGACGGTTGAGATTTCTGAGATACTGTGAAATGCAAAGACTTCCTGTATATTATTGAAATGATGAAAATAGAATGCAAAGGAGATTAAACACTACATCAAAAGCAATTGTGTGTGTGGGTTTTTCCCCCAGCTATGCAAAGGAGTTTCTATACTAAGACACACATTAACATACTTGGTCATTATAATAAAGTTAAAGAAATCATATAAACGCTAAATGAAGCTTTTGACATGAACAATTCATGAGGCCTCCATCAACCATCAATTCTGACCTAATTTTGAAATACTAGCAGCTTTTTCAGTTCACTTATTTTCCTTTGACAAAAACACAAGGAAACACTGCCATCTCCACAGCTTCGAATATGCATAGGAGAACTCTTCACTTGAAATGGCGGTTCATGTATTCTAAGTAGTTAAGAATCTAAGGTCATCCTCCCCAAATTATGCTTAAAGCATAACTGAATAGTAAAAGTGTAAACGCTCTTCTCCTAAGACAAGCAACAAGCCAAGGATGTAGTGTTGGTTTGAAACCTGGGGAGTTCCTGGGGTGAAATCTAAAACTGGACCCCATGCATACAGGGCAAAGAAAGACCAAAAGAGAGGCAGGACACGCTAGATTGGTAGGAGGCAGGTTTCACAGGCAAGGGAACTCACATGAGGCTTGCCTTGGGTGGTCACAAGACAAGTAGATCTTCGAACCCATGTGCCAGAATCGTAAAAATTTATAGAGAGGGCTTAACTGGGTTCAGTCCTGTATTCAGTCCAGACGGTCTCAACCACATCTTACTCTCTCAACACTGCATCTTTGAGACAGCTACTGGTAGGGAAGAGTAAGCAGAATGTACAATCCAAGGACAAGGGAGGAGGTAGGGAGCCTCTAAATGCCCAGGTCCAGGTTGCAGGTCAACCAGCAGTCATATCCTCTCAGTGACAGCCTCCTCCATGGAGTGACATGTCCTCACTCTTCACTTCTGCTCACTGTCTCAGTATTGTACTTTATGTTACAGCCAGCATATTAAGACGCATAATTCATTAATCAATCAGAAAAAAAAAAAACCTAGAAGAGTCGTCCCACCAGGAAAGGAAGATGTAAAACAGTGTTTATCTCTGATGACATAATCTTATAGAAAATCCTAAAAAATCCACATAAAAACTGCTAAAACTAAAAAAGTATTTTAACAAGGGTACAGGATACAAGAACAGTACAGTCAGCTGAATTTCTATATACTAGCAACAGATCATTCAAATATGAAACTAAGAAAATTTTTGTAACATTAGAAATAGAATACTTGAGAGTATATTTAATAAAATAATTTCAAGACATGTAGCATATCCAAGATCTTATGGTAGCTCACAGAGAAAAAAATGTGACAATGAATATATATATGTTCATTTATAACTGAAAAATTGTGCTCTACACTGGAATTTGACACAACATTGTAAAATGATTACAAATCAACAAAAAATGTAAAAAAAAAAAAAAAAAAAGACTACAAAACATGGCTAGGATAAGTTAAAGTAGTTCCAAACAAATGGAATGCCATTTTCATGGACTGGAAGACAGTATTAGTAAGATGGCAATTCACCCTTAAATTGATCTATAGAATCAATATGATGTCTGTCAAAATCCCAGCAGACTTTTTTGATGAAACTCGTAAACTTACCTAAAATGTACATGCAATTGTAAAGACCCTTAAATAGTCAAAACTGTTTTGAAAAAGAAAGCCAGAGGGCTTCATACTACCTGCTTTCAAAACTTACTATGAAGCTGAAGTAATCCGTAGAGTGTGGTATTGGCATGATGATAAGAATATAGAGCAATAGAACAGAATTGAGAATCCAGAAATAAACCTTTACATATGGTTAACGGATTTTCAGAAAAGAAGCTCAGATATTCTCTGTGAAAAAGATAATCTTCAAAAAAATCTGCCAGAACGTTAGATATCAGTTTTAAGGAAGTGTACGTAATTTATTGTCAACCCAAAAGTTCAAACTAGTGTTCGATTGGTATTAAAGGGACTGATACAAGACTCAGACATACCTGACTCCCAAAGTAGAAATGACCCATGCTTTCACATACAACAATAATTGTATTAGACACATTTTATTGATGTGAAAAGTGAAGCTCATGGAATTAGAGAAAGGAATTCCATTGCCAGAGAGTAAAAGAGCTTTTTATCAAATCTATTTTTTCTATTTCTTTTTATTATACCTGTGGTATCTCATACAGCTATTTGTGTCAATAAGAGATTTAGATATAAGCATTAAAATTACTAATGTTAATAAAAATGGTGTCATCAACATCCTGCAAACAGTACATAAAGTCTTGGACTACCTGTTCTCCTGTTCCCCTGTTACTACTCGCTACTTCATCATATGCATATTTCTAAATATTATGAATTATGAATTTGTCTACAGTTTCCTTCTGGAGCAAATAACACCAGTGTATGTACGAAGAGAGGACCATAAATCAGTAAATGCAGCAAATGATCGTTTTTTACTTCCTAATCAACACTGCCTAAATATCTAGCGTCATTTTTCTTATGCTAGAATCTTACAGAATCATTATTCTTTCTTTAATTTTTACTTAGCCTATCGGAAGATTTATATTTCCTTACCAAACACCTTGATACTTATATTATTCCCCAAGAAAAATGATATATTAGTGATGATAGAATGCTCTGTGTGACACCAAAATGACAGAGTCTATCTGTAAAATGCCAGTGTGAGAAACAAGATAATTTTATTTAAACAAAAAAAAGTGCTGAACAGATAAGCCATAGAATAGATTCAACAAAACATCTTACTCTTCTGCTCAGAACTATATATAACACCATGTACCTGTTAGCTTATAGAGGGCAGCTCCTTAATACTGCAATGGCTGAGGAATAAAGGGCTCATTGAACATCAACTGTGGATCAGTATCTGCTTATGTGATAATGTTTAATTATATTCCCAGCAAGTATGAGGGCAGACCATGTAGGTAATAAGATACAGAGATAGGACCTGAACTGGAGTTGACATAATCCTGATTATGTTATCATCATTTACATTAAAAAAAAAAAGATGACAGAACATAACAGAACTCCTAGATTTCTCATTTAATAAAGTTAGAACCTGAGACAAAGTGAATTTGAATGACTCACCCAAACTCACTTCCACACACAGGCAGGGTGTGGAAGAGTGCAGATTCCTACTCCTGCGTGACTGAGTTTATCTGGTTTGATTTGATGAACCTCAAGCATTTCACTCAGGCTGCTTACATTCTAGTTGGTACAAAAATAGGACTAATGAACTATTACATGGGGTAATCTGGATTTTAGACAAGTGCATTCAATCAGGTATGTAAAGAATGTCTCTGAGGACAAGACATCCTGCTAGGGCTGGGGATAAATTGATGAACTACAAAACAGCAAAATATAATTTCCTTCCTCACTGATCTTGAGCTCTAAAATTAAAACTCTTGCCCGCTCCTGTAAGAGTACAGAAATTCCTCCATTGGAGATGCTTTTCTGCAAGCTTACAGAGGCTTCTGCTCCAGTTCACCCCAGAACATCTTCTCCCACATTCACATCCCCACACACATGCTTTAATGTAACACTCACAGTACCTAATATTTTATTGAGCACATTATAAATGTTTTGTGCCATGTACTTCAGACATGTTTCCCCAATAAATTTACAGAGCTACCTTTCCTTTTACAGCTGAGTAAACAGAGGCATAAAAGGTTTAAATAGGGACCCTAAGCTGCCAAGGTCTGGAAACGGTTGAACCAGAATTCAAACCAAAGCAGCCTGGCTCCAGAGCCCACACTTACACCTGGCGGCACCGCCTGCATCTCTGCTAGGCTGCCCCCTGCTACCTCAGACTGTACACAGCCTTGGCACAGGCTGGAATCCCCTCCCTTCTGTATTCACGTGTGTAAACCATCCCCTTCATGCAAGGCCAAGGTCAGGCCTAACATCCTCTAGAAACCTCATCAGAATTCCCACCATTCACTTAGTACTTATGTCTTATTGCATTCGCTATGCAAAAGGATTTTTCTCCACTGTGTTGCATTTATTTCTCTCTGTGTACCAGCGCTGAGAGCCAATGACTTTTATACATTATAAATTTCCACAGTACTTCTGTGAAGTGTATGTTATCTCCATCAAATAGATGGAAATATCTAGTAGTTTACTGATTTGCCTAAAGTTACAAATGCCTCATGTTGGGTTGGGATTCCAGAGCCATCTAATTTCTAGATTCAATGTGTTTTCACTATGTTATATTTCTTTTGATATTGAAAGACCCTGAACATAACTTTGTCATTGTTAGACATGGAAAACTTAGCTATTTGTATACAAGAAAGGAAACAATATGATGTCTGTGTTAGTTTCTTATTTACTATGATAGCAAATTACCACAAACTGGAGCATAAAAACACAAATTTATCATCTCAATGGTTCTGGAAATCAGAAGTCTGAAATGGATCTCACTGGGCTAAAATCAATGTGTTGGGAGGGTACACTCCCTCTGCAGGCTTAGAGGACAATCTGTTCCTTGCTTTTTCCATCTTCCAGAAGTTTTCCACATTCCTTAGCTCCTGCCCCCTTCCATTTTCAAAGCCAGCGGCAGCCAGTCAAGTCTTTCTCATATTACATCATTCTGACACCAACTGTCTTGCTTCCTTCTTTCACCTATAAGACCCTTGAGATTGCATTGAGTCCAAGGATACTCCCTCTTATTTCAAAATCAACTAATGAGAAATCTTAATTCCTTGTGCAATCTTATTTCCCCCTTGCCATGTAACCTTACATATTCATAGGTTCTGGGGATTGGGGTGTGGGCATCTTTTGGTGGAGTGGGGGCATATTCTTCCTGTCATAATGTTGTAAACCCAGTTCATTTTCTTAACATTTCTAAATTGCCTACATGTGCTAAGAACTGTGTTAGGCGTTAAAAATAATAAGGTAAAGAAGAGATTTCTAATGGGAGGGAGTCAGGGAAGGTCTCCTATAGGGTATGACCTTTGGCTTGAGTCTAAAAGAATAAGCAGCAATCAGTCAATGTGAAATGGGGCAGTTGCAGTATAAGGCAAAATGGGGGAAAAAAGGTTCATTAATGGGAAGAGCATTTTCACTCGATTTGTATTATTAATTTGCTTACATTCTAATTACCATTTGCAATATGTTAGTAGACGTTAGCACGACACCCAGGTTTAAAGCAATTTCATGGGCTTTCCAGTTTAGGAGATCAAGCTCTGATATTTAATCCGACTGTTTAATTTTATTGATTAAGAATATTAGATTTTTTAATGAAAAGTATCCTCAGGAGTGGTATGCAGAATATTTTTTGGGCCCCAAAATATCCAGATGGTATCTCTTGGGACTAAGAACTGCAAAGTTAGAACAAGTGTTCATTTATAAAAAGAATGACCTCAGGGTAAAAAAGAACACAAATGCAGTGGCTTCACATTAGCGATGGACACCTAGTGGGTCCCGGCCACTCTGTACTGTGGGTGGGCTAACTCCCAAAGCTTTGCCTGTCGTTCCTCAGGTTTTCCCTAGGGAAGTGTCGATGGTGACCTGTGGGCACTGACACAGCAGTGACCACCAGTGAGCCTTGCAGAGACAAAACATGGTTCAGGATATAGATGGTAAAATCACCATGCTCAAAACAAAGGCAGCAGGAAAAACTGATTCTGTCTAATGCCTTTAGACTTCACAAGATGGCTGCCTGGTATTGCCCCAGATTTGCTGAGCAATCTCCCAGAAAGCCTGACAGATACATTGCAAACACAGCCATTGCTCTAGAATTTGCAACAATCTTTTAAAAAGCATTATCTTGTTTAATAGTAATCACGTCCATTTTTAGGTACTTTATATACAAAAAAATTTTTTTCTAATCCTCATAAAACACCATCAAGTAAACAGGAAGATATATTTTTGTCAGCACCTGAGCAACTTTACATAGAAAGTGTCAAATAAATGTTTATTACCTAATGAATATTTTAGAGAAAAATAAATGGAAGCTTGAAGTGACTAGATATTTCTCAAGTCATATGAACACATATGTAACCTCATATTTCACCATTATTTTGTTTAAATAGACATATTCAAAATACCTTATTGTAGTAATTAAACCAGCTCATCATTCTTTTACCTCTTTCATTGCTTTAAATATTACAAAATAATTTCCCAACTAGGAGCAAACATTCATCTATATTGCTTATGACTTTACAAAATATGAGCCAAGTGGGAGAATACAGGAGTTAGTATCCCAAAGGAATATAGTTTATACCTGGTTATCAGGCACAGAGGGCACCAGAAAAGACATAAAACCTATACCCATAAAGATGCTGTGAGGTCAACCAAGAAATTTGAGCTCTGAAGTTTCCCCATTATTTTTAATCCTCTCCCATTCATGAGATTATAATGGTGGCAGCCATTTTGTACCATTTTGGACAATTTAGTGATGCCCCCAGTCCTAGTCACAGTTGATAAACTATAAGTCAAATGTTGGCCAAGCTAGTGCAGTCAAGGACCTTTCTCCCAGAATAAGGAATAAAGAGATAAAATTTTTGTTATTGTGTAGGTGGTTATGTATAGGGCACCCAACAATCCAGTCTTCAAAAAGAGAATGCAGAAAAAATAAATCAGACTCTCAGAGGATAGAGAAGCAAAGGAAAACAAAGAGAATCTTAGTCATTCCCCTAGTTGTTGGTTTCTTCTAGAAATTTCTTCAGATCAAGCTGTACTCCAATCTTTTGATTCCTTTGTCAGCACCTTCTTTTTAGAATTCCCTAATTTGTGTTAGCAGCAGTTTGCCTTGGTACGTAGGTATTTGCAACATCTTAAATGTGAAATCCATAAGGGGGATGAGTTTTGTTGGCTTTGTTCACTACTCTGACTCTTTGCACCTAAAATAATTCTTCCACCTGGAACTCTCTCAGTAAGTAGCTGTTGAATGAATGGAATGAAGAGCAACGAAAACAAACATCTAGGAAGTTTCATAGAACGTCCTTTATTTCAAGGGAACTCTGTTTAGGCAACAACATGAATAAGAAAAAAAAAGCATTTAGGCTCCAAAGTTAAGGAGGAAACTATAAAGTTCTATGGGATCTAAGAGCCTTTCAAGTCAATCAGTGGGGGCTTCACTGCTGTGGCATTTGGGTTAGTGTTGAAGGATGTCACAAAATTGAAGAAAGCAGCGACTCAGGTTAGGGAAAATTTGCATTTTAGAAAAGATTTAGATTAAGTTAGACTTTTCTAATCTGAAAATCAGAAAGAGAAAACAGAATATGAGGATTCCCAGAGGCACAAAAAAAAAAAAAAGATAATGAATACATTCTGGACGCTTAAAATTACCTTATGATTGACAGAGGTTGTATGACAGTCTAACTATGGGTGAGACTAGATATAATTGGTCTTTTAATCATAATTAGGAAGTTATTAATATTCACACAAAAGCAATTGGGACCCACTGAAAATCATGTCATTCTTCACAGTAACTCTTAAGAGTTACTTCTCAAATTGTGAAATGTTCATTTTCTGACCACTTGACCTCTTGCCAGCATTTCACCACTCCCAGTTTTGAATGATATATAGCTTATATTTAAAATTTTTCAGTCCATTATTTTTCTCACGGTACGTGGCTTGGTTGATATATTTCTCTGTATTATTTCAGAATTCAAATGTTAGTCATTTATGATTTAAAACAGAATGAAATTTCTCACTCTATCCATATATTTAAAATAGAAACTAAATATATTTTATAGCTTTTAAAAATGTAAAAAGAAAAAAACAAAAATATTTCAGTTAAAGGTGCTTGATCTCTTAAGCTAAATAAGAGGGTAGCTCTTTTCAGCCTTTTGGACCCTTCAGTTGCATGAGGACGAGAAGGGCCTTTTGGAATCAGGAAATCATGAATGCGAACCACCGTGCTGTATCTTGTATCTAAGAAAGATACAGAAACCAAGAAAGAGGAGAATTACCCAAATGGGGTTCTGGGCTTCAACGGGGGGAAGAAAATCAGGGAGGGTTTCAAGTTTTATAATATGCATATATGTGATACATATTCCTTCATCATATGCATACAAAAAGAGCTAAAATATACACCAACTATGATGATTAATTTTATGTAGCAACTTGACTGGGCCACAGGGTGCCCAGATATTTGATCAAACATTCTGAGTGTGTCTGTGAAGGTGGTTTTTTTTGATAATTAACATTCAAATTGGGAAAAAGAGTAAAGGAGATTGCCCTTCTAAATTAGCTGAAGGTCTGCCTAGAGCAGAAACACTGACCCTCCAGACAGACGGAGGGAATTCCTCCTGCCTAACTGATTGAGCTAGGACGTTGGGACATCAGTCTTTTACTGCCTTCAGACTTCCGCTGAAACACTGGTCTTCTTCTGTCTCAAGTGTTTGGACCGGAATTTTACCATCATATCCCCTGGATCTCCAGGTCTCTAGCTTAACATGTGCAGATCTTGGGACTTCTCGGTCTCTGTCATTGTGAGAGACAATTACTTATAATAAATCAATCTCTCTGCATGTAATATATACTACGTACACATACACACATCCTGTTGGTTCTGCTTTTTTTTTTTTTTTGAGAACTGTGACTATATTATGCCTATTATAAAACTTAATAGAAACAAGGCAGGAACATTGGATATTGGGTTCTAAACAGGAATCTGAAGTCAAGAGAAGGTAAAAAACAACAGGTCCTGTCCTTGGTAAAAGTTCCCTGTGAGGGAAATTTCCCTACCCCTAATAGAATTAGAATTCATTCTCATTATTTATAGATTTCCTATTTGCCAACTAGCCTACAAGCTAAAATTTGTAACCCCAAAATTGATATTCATGGCATTTTCTGTTCATAGAAATACGCAGAGTGGCAAAAAATTTGAGTAACCTGGGTTTCCCAGGTGATGCCAGGCATGGTGAGGATCTGTCTTGCTGTTCGAGCTCTCACACTATAAATGAGGGTCCTTTAAGTGATCTCTTTGCTGCCAACCTTTTCACATTTTTCTGTTTTGTTGTGATTTTGCTGTTTAAAATGGCCCCAAAGCACAGTGCTGGGATGCTGTCTAATGTTTCTAAGCACAAGGAAGCTGTGATGTGCCTCGTAGGGAAAATATATGTGCTACATATGCTTCATTCAGGCATGAGGTACAGTGCTGTGGGCTACAGGTTCAAGGTTAATAAATCAACATTATAATTAGGTATCTTTAAACAGAAAAACACATAAAGCAAGGTATGTATCGATCAGTTGATGAAATGTGATCAGAGGTTCACGAAAACCTCAAACCTTATATTTCCCCTAGGAGTAATTGCTCAATATTCACTAATTCAGTATTTTCAGTGACTATATTGTTGCAAGAATAGTTTAAAAATACAATTTTTAAGCAAATGACAATTTACAGAATATTTACGTCCTAGTACATAATGACACTTAATCTACACCAAAGAGTAAAGTAAGATTTTAATGCCTGTTTTCCAGGCACATGGGTTCAGCAAGGGTCAGAAATGAAAAGGCCTGTTTAATGATGACTCAGACAGTAAGTGACAGTCAAGATTTGAAAAAACTCTAAAGCCTCTGATTTTTCCCAGGAGATCAGACTTCTCAGAGCTACCAACTGCACCATGCTGGGCTGCTAAGTGGGGCCAACCTGCATACGTGGAGTCAGGGCAAAGCCAGAGCGGTCACTAAACAAAGACAAAATACCAGGGCACTCAAGTCACCAGCAGAGCTCTGCCTATGGACAAAACGGATGGAGAATGAGGTTGTGGTAGAGACTGAGGTTCAGAGGACAATAGTAACAGCAACCTAAGGAAAGAACAGCCACCGCTTACTGGTGACCTGCTGTATTACAATGATCCTATTAAACCCTTTACAGTTACATTTATTCCTAAACACTTTATTATTTTTTTAATTTTATTGTAAAATATGTTTCTTCTTCCATTATATATTTTAACTTATTTTATATATGGAAACTATCAATGTATTTTGTACCCAAACTTATAAATATAAATGCAAAAAAAGTATATTTTTATGCCCCCCAAATGTACCAACTTTTTTCATAGAACATTTAGAGTGTTTCGTTTAATTCCTTGTGTTTTTTTAATTCCTCAGTTTCACTAGGTTCTTTGCACCCTTATGTCCTTCATAATTTTATTTCTTCAGTGTACTGCTACTCTGTTCTTCCTTTTTACTTAAGGTATCCAAGGGAGTCAACACAAATTGTGTGTTTAGTGTGTAACTGGGTAACACAAAGTGTACAATTTTTGATAATGGAGGTAAATAAGTAGATTCCAGAGATGTATAGGGTAATAAGTGGTTATAATTTAGTGACTGATTACTTGATTGAATGTGGGTGAAGGAAGGTGTGGAAGGAATGTAATGATAATGGGGATATTGGCAAGTAGCCAAGTTCAAGTTGAGAAGACAATCATATTGAGGTCTACTGCATTTATAGATGGGAAGGTAGAGAAAGGATTATCAAACAGTGAGGAATTTGAATGTGAAGTAATGGAACATTATTACATGCCATGGCAGGATGAACAAAAGAAGGTGGGGATAACAGAGACTCTATAATCTTCCTGTTAGCAGGAATTACATTCACCATAGTTTCCTGCAGTTGTCTACACAATGTATCCGGAAACATTTTATTCAGCTCTCCACCGTTTCTCATATGACTCCAACAAAAGTGCCCAAGTTCACAGCTCCAGAATTAGATCCTGATTAGTTGGATGAAAACTGACTTTATCCTTTTCTTTTTAGAGAGATTAATTTAGAATTGGCTGCTCTTCATTTAAGGAGAATTCTCCAGTAGGATGTCTTATCCCTCTGATCACTGCCATTTCTGGATAATGATGCCTGAAACTGCTACCATTCTGAGTATGACGCCAATACACAGAAAGAGCAACGTCGATAGACTCAAAAAGAAGCAGAGCAGAAGACCTGGCATACTACAAGTCAAGTCATCTCTACTATTGATCTTACTGCATAAGGAAATTTTTTTATCATCAGTGCAGTTTGAATTGGATTTCTATTACTCCCAGAAAGCACTACAAGATAAAGAATCACTTGGGTCATATGGAATAAATAGAATATGACAGGCATCTAATAAAAATGGTTTAATAAACAAATGTACAGATGCATGTAAATAAAGTTTAGCAATCTTTTAGTATTTGCATCCTGAAGGGTCATCATGTAAAGGTTTATTCTCCCTGCCTTTTTACATGGCTAAATCATCTTGATGACTTAGGTGAATTAGCTATGTCTGATGTTTCGTGGGGAAATATAACATGTGCACATCCACTTCTTACACGACTTTTTGTAAAATTATGAATAATAAATCTTTTCCAAGTTAATCACTATACATTCAAGTTACACTTCCATAATGCCTAAGTATAACAGGTCACTTGTATCTTAACTTTACAAGGATCAGCTGGTACACACACGAGCAGTATCTATTTTAATTAATTCTTTGAGTTATTGGCATACTCTCTGCTTCCTACTGTTGCCACTGTATATGAGTCCTAGAGAGGGTAAACTCCAATTCAGAAGGTTAGATTGAATACAAATATGTACATATGTATCTTGGAGGAGATTCATGCTCGTGATCAACTATCTCTAAAGATGCAGCCAAATGGTCCTCTCTGACTCTAGGGAACTTTTAATCTCCACTCAGAAGCTTCTTTACAGCATTTTATTGTGGCTGAACCACGCTGGAGATTGAAATGGATGCAAGCATAAATCCCTTAATTGTGTTGGGACTCAATTATGCTTCCATAAGAAAGGAGTAAACCAGCTCATTAATATATTTTATTTACCCACTCATTGCTTTGGAGTTCTGTGTTCCCACAGGAAATGTCATTCATTTGAAGAATGGGATTTTCTCTTAGTGTCTACATCTGCTCAGTTGGATTTTGTGATGGTACATAAAAAGGAAAAAAAAATAACATCCAAATAGGCACTACATCAGTGAGAAATAACTGAGAAATTATTATGTTCTTGTGGTTTGAACATACATCCACAAGCAACACATATCATTTTTGTGTATTTAACAGAAGAAACAGAGGTAAGCTGGCATCAAATTCTTTCTTAAATGATTTCTCACTCTTACTTATTCTTTTTTGTTTTTCATTTCCTTTTTGTGTTTTTCCTTGTTTTTTCAACTTTTAGAAAATATTTTATCTTATATTTTTATCTGACATATTTTTAAAAGATCACTTTGCTGTTCAGATCTTAACCCTTCTAACTGTATTTCAGATTCCACCCTTTTCTCCTCTTTCCTTTTCAGCTGCACACACAGTCTTATTAGAATACTGAATTCTGTACCTTTCTTTTCCCAGTAGCTTATTACCCTTAGCATGTATGTTGATTTTATAAACTTTTAAAGGCCAAAATGCTTCCAATGACTTTTTACGAAAGTGAAAAACTTTCTTGAAAGATTACCTCTTGGTTTCCCATAAGAGTTGAAAAAACATTTATTGGACCAAAATGCTAGGGCATGTTGTCTCATTTTTCAGAGCATCATCTTGTTATTTTACCTCTATCTTATCCCGTACATCTTGTGTGGGAAGATGAAGCCATCGAGATGTGAGGGGTTG
This sequence comes from Camelus ferus, assembly GCF_009834535.1. Taxonomy (NCBI): domain Eukaryota; kingdom Metazoa; phylum Chordata; class Mammalia; order Artiodactyla; family Camelidae; genus Camelus; species Camelus ferus. The sequence continues at coordinate 8,666,223 of NC_045710.1, forward strand.
GACTGGCACTTTGAAAGCTAAGAAGGTCTAAAGGAAGGTCTTGAAGGTTAAATAGGAAGGGAGTTGGGGTGGGTGGATTAGTCCTTTTATTCTAAAGAATCTATTCTTTTCTGAGTCTTTGACACTGGATTCATAGGGAGCCAACGTTAACCACGGTGTGGGCATGAAAGAGACCCAAAAATGCATCACTGAGTGTGTTTTTATTTTTCTAATCTTTTCTCTTGTAGCCCAGGAATGGCTCCATGTGTCCTAAACTAGTGCTCCTGGAGATTATCCTCACTTCATGTAAAGAGGTTTTAAGCTTCATGGGCACCATCTAGGTATTCCCCGTCCCCCTGGACTGTGGTGGGGGTGGATGAATAGATCAGGACTCAAGACTCCTAGTCCTACTAAGGGCCATTTCCTGAGAGTTACATCTCCCTTGATTCCGTATACTCCTCGGGCCCTTTCAGTGTAAGTTTACTTTCACTACTTCGGTGACATTAGCATTTCTCAGTTATAATCTAGGCTGATTCTTTGACACTTTCTAATGTTGTATCCTATTCTTTTCTTCCTCAAATTGTCTTTATAATTCCACTGTGCTATGCTCTTCTGCTTTTACTCCTGCCTCACTGACTATTCATTCTCTCTCTTTTGTCTTTTGCTCTGGTTAAATTTTTGCTTACTTGAATTTTTTACCCCAGATTTTTTTCCTTTTGTTCTCCTCCTCCTGCTTACTTCCTCCTTCTCCTCTTCCTCACCCAACCTTCATTCCTCTCTCCCCTCCTTCCTTCTCTTCCCCTCCCCCATCCCCCCTTGCTATATTGTAGGTGCTGTTTCCACATTTGGTGCATCTTTAGCTTAATAATACTCCATAATGACTTTTTAAGAAAACATTATTGCTTCGCATGTGTCTTTTCAAGCTTTCATTTGACAATGTTTAATTTTTTAAGAGAAACTTTGGTAGACAACATATTGTTGAATATTATTTTTCTCACCAGTTTCAGAGTATAGTGGGCCAGATTAATTTACATTTATTGCAAGTACAGCGATATTAGGACTCCACTTTACCATGTTAGTTCCATTTGTTCTTCTTAACATACAATGTATTAATCTGCTCCTTTATTGCCCGAACCCTCCACCCATTTTCCAGGCTCCAGGGAGTCCTCAGGTTTTATAGATACTCCTCACAGCTGCAAAGCTTTCCTCACTTCAGAGACGCTAGCATTATCATCTTTTCCCTGAACTACTTTGGTGGACTCTTAATTAGTCTTCACAAATCAAACTTTTAAAAACTCATATATCCTCCAGATATATGATTTTAAAAAACCACATCTGATAATATAATTCCCAGTTCCAACAAATACATAGTAAATAAAATTTTCCTTTGAACAGGCCACCTCTGCCCAGGAAGTGATTACATCCCACTCCAGTCTTCTTTTCTTTGCATATATATAGACGTATAGTCAGTTTACAACATTGTGTCAGTTCCTGGTGTGCAGCATGAACATGCATGTATTTGTTTTCATATTCTTTTTCACTGTTAAGTTACTGCAAGATATTGAGCATAGTTCCCTGTGCTATACGGTGTAAACTTGTTGTTTATCTATTTTATATATATTAGTTAGTATCTGCGGATCTCAAACTCCCAATGTTACTCCACCTTTCTAAACGCATGCACTTTTAGTCAGTACTTCACCATCCTTTAAATATGCCGTATTCTTGAATGTCTCTTGGGTTTATCTTCCCTTGTGTCTGGGATGTCTTTACTCTCCTTGTTTATCTACAATTATATATCCTACTACATAGACTAACCATCCCTTTCTCCGCGAGAACTTTAGAGCAAAGCACTGTTTAAACAGAATTGTTCTTCCTTTTTCCCTTTAACACTTTGCTCCTGACCCCTATTAACCCTCATTACAAGGTACTGTCATTTAACTATGTTTTTATAAGCTGCTTTATGAAACTCTTTAGGATAAGGGCAACACTTTAGTTGTCCTCTGTAGTGTCAATTTCCATGCTGTCAATGTTCGTGGAATTTCTTGAATAAGTTAACAAACACTGCAATGTGATACTCTCCTGAGGAATAATGCATCATAAGCTAGTGTGAGCTGTTTGCGTGAGCAGGGGTTAGTGCCAGCAGTATAGTGGAAAAGATATGTGACTTAGATTCACACAAGCTTCCAGAAGTGTTCCTATTTTATTCTGTTTAGATGGAAAGTAAATTTCAACAAACTAGATTCGTTTAATATATATTCATCATATATAATGTGCTATGCTAAGGGCTGCTAGTAATAAAAAGCTAAAAACCATAAAGTTCTGTGCTGAGGTCATACAGTAGAGAGTCTTAGTAGTGAGATATCTATTGCTGATTAAATTCCCTGAGAAGCTTATCCAAAGACAAAACTTAGCAATGCAAACGGCTTCTTAAGGGGTGCTTTTGGGATATCACTTGTGGGAAACAGAATTAGGCGTACGGAGATGTTGGGCTAGAATGCAATCTCCACCAGAAAAACAATTTTTTTTTTAACGTGACTCCGAGGGAAGTTCTTAGTCTGGGACGGCCTTTCAGTGTTGTCCTGAGCTCGAGGGAGCACTGAGCCTGACTACTCATTGGACAGAGGCTGCCCAGGAAGTGATTAACCTTGGGTTAGATGATGCTTGTCTCCGATACATGCTAACAACTGAAAGCTATCTTCTGGAAGAATTTTAAAAACCTCAGAGAATGCCCTTCATTCCTGAAAGAAGATTTAGGTGTTGCATCAAAACATCCACTGAAGTCCAGCCCTTGCATCATGTAAACCCACACATATTTTCCCAGGCAATGGAGGAAGAGTGAAACGAACAATAAACGAAGGACAAATACAGTGGAACAAATTACAGCCCTGAGCTGGTTCTGAGGCCGCAAGTGATACTATCATGTCTATCCTCTACTCTTATTCTGTACTTTTCCCGTCAGCTATCACCTCTGCTAAACCAGGGACGTGACTCTCATCCATGACTCACATGCTCATGCTTGAGGAATCTGAGCCAGTGAGCAGCCTGTTCTCCTTAGGCCATCACTACTATACTTGTCCATTAAATACCAACACTGGGCCAGAGAATACAAACATACACCCAAGTGAATCACCTGGGTGCCCAACACACTGCTTCCCGTCACCACTGTTTCACAGCAGCTCTACCACACCGCGGCGGTCAGCCGTCACTGCACTGCAGGTGCATGCAACAGGGGCTCCTACTGGGCTGAGTTTCCAGTACTCCGCTCTCATCCTGAAAGAACCAGGGGCGGGTCTACTGAATTGAACAGAAATGTAACAGAGACCACTAGCCCTTTGGACAATATACTACATGTGGCATGTTTTTTGGCCAGGGTGAGGTGCACTTTCAGAGACTCCTATTGACCTTCCCCACAAGTTTAACTCTTATTCTACAGGTGTACAAATCAATGTAGAGCTTGTGGAAATGACCACCTGTCTATTCTGAGTATACACTAAGGAATTAGGGATGTAAGCACTGTACAGGAGGCATCCAAGGACAAGCTGTCCAACTGTGGGCTGGCTTGTGACTGGACTCTATTTATTAACGGGTGCCCCTGATGATGCTTCAGGTTTCCAGATATCATCACTACCTTAGCACCCCATGTACAACAGTGCCTGAAATGTTCGGGAAGTCTCCTTTCTGAAGTATGTGGTTAGTTAAGGGAAATGCCTCAAATCCCTCGGGGGAGGTACCTGGAGGTGTCCTTATTTGCATGGTAATTTAGGGCCCTACTTCTTGGGACTCACCCTCTTCTTCAGTCAAGGAGTCTGTGTTCAAACTTGGCTCAAGTTCAGAAACCAAAAAAAAAAAAAAAAAAAAAAGATTTTTAATTGAAGTAGTTGCTCACAGCCTCCTAATCACCCATCTTTGACATGTTTGGTTGTACAGACTGAGCATTACCCTTTTGGCTGCCCATAAACTTTACGCCTAAGGAAGCTGTGTTCCATTAACCATCTCGTAACTTTCAGCAAGTCAGATCTCCTTGGCGACTACTCCAGCTTTGACTTAAATTGTAGTAACTGTATCCACCCGGCTCCTCACAGTTAGCTGTGCCATTGCCTGGTCCCTGTTACTCCGGCGTTCTGTCATCACCACGTCTATTAATAAGCCCAGCCCGAGAATGACAAGTCATACAGTCAGTCGTGACCAACAGTGGAGAGCTACTACTCGACTTCTAAGTGATGCTGGACTCCACACTGCCAGCACACTCTTATGTGCCCTCCAATAGAAGAGAGTCATTTAGGGTCTTTTTTTTTTTTTTCCCAGTTTACACATTATATCCCACTTCTTCAAACCTTTTAATCCTGTTGTACATAATCTATCATGACAGGTCTGGCATTTCCACCTCACTGAGTACGGGATTATCTGTTTTTCCGTGATTCTGTAAGACATCCTAACTCTGCGTTTGCATTTATTGTAGGGGGCCTGAACCCTGAGACAATACTCCAAAATTGAGCAATACTTCCTTTACCCAGCCCTTGCCTACTACTGCATGCTCCAGTCTTCTGCTTTCTCTCCCAGCCATTGTTGGCTAAGTGTTGGCTAATCCCTTCTAGTCTTTTGAGGTATGGTTGCTTTACTCTCTCATCCCGGAGCACAGCACGTCACCAGGTGGTTTATGTTGTGACTTAACCTCTGGCTATTGACCTAAAGGCCAGAACAGGATGTGGATAAAGATCCTGAGGATGGAAGATTTTGTCAGGCAAGGAATAGGTCTCTGCGTCATTTTGATGCAAAGGAGGTGCAGCAGGGTTTATCCGTAAACAGGAGTGTGTTGGCCCCTTCCTCAGGCACAGAGGCAAAGATGTAGGAGATACAGGGGTACAATAGTTTCAGGTGCATTCACCTAGATGTTCTCACCCCATGAGACAGATCCCCCTGTTGTTCCCAACTTGAGTTCCAGTGTTGTCATAGCAGACCTACTAAGGTTGAGAATTTTCTTTGTCACTCTGCTACTCTTATGCTTGAGACCACAGCGTTCTTTGCTCTCTAGTTGCAACAAATGAAATCCTCTTCACCATGCTACCAACATACTCACTTTTACCCATGCCTAGAGTTTAATTTAGATTAATCAGTCATATTTGTTATCTTTTCCAAAGCATACATCAAGCTTAGAAAAGCTATATAGTTCCACTCTCCTTATGACTACTCTGCCTCCAATATTTCTCAGACATTTAACATATCACATCACCCAGTGAACTCCCTTCAGCTATCTTCCTGTGTACCACCTCAGTTCAACATCAATGAAAGTTTTCAAAATTACTCTGTCACCTTGTGCCAGGAGCGACCTGCACTCTACTTGCCCCCAGTGATGGGGTTCTCTTTTCCCTTTTGAGTAACCCAAATTCAAAATTCCAAACTTAGCATCTTCTTTCCTACACAAATTCAGATACCAGCCTATTTTGGTCAGATTCACTAGGAAGAAGGGCATGTTCTGGGATTATCATGAAGAAGATTTATTAGGGGATTATTTATTTGGGGAACACTACCTGTGGAAGATAAAGAAAGGGGACAAGATTGGGTAGAAAGAGCAGTCTTCAGTCTCAGTGAACACTTCATCCAACTGACAAGAGGTCTGAAACTGGAGGGTCCCTCAGATCTGTTCTGAATCTAAGGAAAGAATTAGGCCTTTACAACTTACATAAATCAACTGTTGGCTACATGCTGTCCCAGAAGGGCAAAGTGACATTGGACAAGATGACTCTCTTCATCTGAAGAATTCCAATCAGGGCTGAGAGCTGACAGCTCCCTCCTTGCAGCATTTCCAGTACATAGAGGAAGAAACCCCTCACTGCTGAAGGAGGACCTGGCTGGTTTATCATAGCACCCACTATAGAAACACACACCATAATCTCATTAGCTCCATGTTTAAAGGGGTAAGACTGTACTTTGTCAGTTCATGGCCTAGCTGAAAATAGATGGATTTGGACCCAAGTGCTGATCATGAAATCCATGTTTCCCAACTGGGAGCGATTTTGCCGTGCACAGGACATTTGTCAATGTCTGGAATCATTTTTGGTTGTGACACCTGGTGGCGGGTGATACTGTCATCTAGTGGGTAGAGGACTGGGATGCTTCTAAAACATCTTGCAATACACGAGACAACACAATGAAGAAATATGCTTCATAAAACATCAGCAGAGCTGACACTGAGAAGCCCTGGACTAGAATCTGTAAATGCTCCATTTTAAAATGTATTAACTGTAAAAATAGCAATCCAAATCTATTTCTCTTTAAATAAGAGGAAATCCATTACTTTCAACCAAAATTATATACATTGCTTCAGAAATTCTGTATCTTTTATTTTTCTCTTGTGCACTGAAAATGTCTTGGTTCTAGTAATTTTTCTATCCTTCTACAAAACTAGACAGTTTTTAGGCAAAATAGTGCAGTCACTAATTCAATGGTTAGATAAAGTGTATAATGTACATTTTCTCCCAGATGATACAAAGAGGAAAAGGAGTGCTGAATCTAGCAAACTGCTAAGATTTCACATAGTACTTTAGAATATTTGGTTATGGAAGATCAGGAGTTAAGTTTGAAAGAATGATACAGTCATCCTTTTAGTCCTCTCAATATCTCTTTAGGCTAAAATTCAGGGTATTCTTCCCATCTCCAAACAGTCTTAAGAAAAAGAATATTGAAACTGCTGTCATAAGCGTTTAACACAGCAATGATAAGCTGTCGTCGTGAATCACAGATGCATGTGTTATGCATTAAAATCAGGTTTTGCAAACTACCATGTGTTCATAATGAAAGAGCATGGGATGTGGTAACACAAGTTTGAAATACTCCTGAGCCATGGACAAAGCTCTGTGTCCTTCGTCATGTGTCACCTGCTCACTGAACCTGTTTCCTCACTTTAATTTGAAGACTATGCACACTTTGGAGTGTCCATATTTGCATATATATGTGTGTGTGCATGTCATCATGCCTGAAGTTTCAATGCAATTAAATTACTGAACGCATATGACAGTATCTAGCAGTGTGCCTGACCCACGGTAGTTGCTCAAATGCCAGGTGAATCTTAACGACTAGCATTCAGTCCCACCTAAAAAGACAAGAACATCTTGCAAGTAATTACTTCTGTCTTCTAAGATAACCGCTGCTGCTTGGCAACACAGTAGGGACTCCCAGTAGAAGCAGCCTTGCTCTCACTGCATCTGCTCCAGAGAAATCAAGAAATAATTACCTTTTTATTTGGAGACTTGATTGATGCAGCAACCTTCCCTGTGGCTATGGGGAGATAAACTGGGCCAAGGAGAATAACCTGTGTTTTATTCTGCCTTGATTGCTCCTGTTGCAGGGATAATTTGAGTTCAGGGTGCAGTGTACCACAGTGATTGAAGAGAAGACCTTGGGCACATCAACTCTCAGACATCTTGATTACAGAAACTGCGGGCTTCCACTCTCTGTTCATGAATATGATGAGAATGTAACACACTCCTTTGCCAAAGTAGCTTTCTGCTTTCTATTAATACAAGAAGAAAGCCAGTTTAAGAGTCAATGTCAATGCCAAAGTACCGAAATCATGACAAAAGCAAAAGCAATTATAGCCCCCCATGACAAGTGCTTCTTTGCCCCAGGGGGATAGATATAATATATAGATATATTTATTGACAAGCTACAAACCTACCTAAAATTATCAATTGGAAATTAATGCAAAGAAATACCTTTCACTCACAGACTTTAAAAAAACAGTCAAACTCCCAAAGATTGTAAACTCTTCAATCGATAGATCTCATTGATTTGGCTAGCTTCTTATAGTTAAAAAAAAAAACATTTAAACTGAAAACTAAGTCCTATAAACATTAATCAGGTAAATAGGGAAGGTGAGGGAACAGTGCAGTGCATCGGGCGGTGGGGCTCAGGAAGGTAAGAAAATGTCGGTGACATATAACAAGGGCTGTGTTACAATTCAGAGCACCTTGGTTCTCATCTTAACCATCACACACCAGCCGTCTGGTGTTATGTAAATCATTTTATCACTAAGTTTCAACTTTCAAATTGCAAAATTGAGATGACAAACAGGTCTATCACTTAAAACTTTATAGAAATCTACACAAAATTGTGGATACAATATGCTCTGTATATTATTTTAAAGCACTGTGAAAGGTTCACCATTATCATTAAACAGCATTATCTAAAAATATAAGTAATTTATTAAGGAATGAGCAAAATGTGGGAAACACAGTGAGTGGCCCATAGCAGGTCATCTGTAATGGAGGCTGACGGACATGGCATACAGGTAAAACGGAAGAGAGAGCCACCTACGAGCTGTATGGGGCTAAACATGCTATTTAATTCTCAGCTCCCTCATCTGCTAAATGTTGAACAATGGTTAACCCAAACAATATTATGTAAACACAGTTAGATGGTCAAATAAACATTAAAAATAGTAGATGGTACTAATGATAGCGATATTTGTTTAATACTAGTAAAGGTAATAGTATAAGTAGAAACAGTAGTGCAAATATTGTGTGAAAACCATCAAATGAATGCCTTTTAAGATTTTAATTAATTTTTACCTGAGGTAACATTGTTTATAGTACTATGTAAGCTTCATGAGTACAACTTTATATCTCTTCTTCTGTATACACCACAGCATGTTCACCACTGAAAACTCTGTTTCCATTTATAAGGATACAGTTGATCCTTTCTACCCATTTTATCCTCCCCCATGCACCTTCCCACCTCTGGTAACCACTCCTCTGCTCTCTGTACCTATGCTCATTTATTTTGGTTTTGTTTGTTTGTTTTTTATATTCCACATATAAGGGAAATTATACAGTATTTTTCTTTCTCCATCTAACATTTCATTTAAGCATAATACTTGCAAGGTCCATCCATATTATTGCAATGGCAAGAATTTATCTTTGCTGTGACTGAGTAGTATTCCACTGTGTGTGTGTTGTGTGTGTGTGTGTGTGTGTGTGTGTATCTCACACATCTTTATTCATCTGTTCAATTACACCACAAAGACAAGTATAAAGTATCATATGGCAGTCACTTCTCTTGACGATGTCTTTGTAATTTTCCTTAGGGATTAAGACTTGGCTACATAGAATCTTGTTATATTTAAGTTGATTTACGTTCATCTTTTAAGACATGACACCCACCCACTCCAGAAAGACTTCTTTCCATTCACATTCTAATTTATGTCTCTCTTCCATATTCACCTCTATTTTAGCCATTTATACATCATATTGCAATCAAATATTTATGTATATCTAACCTTGATTTGAGTGAGAGCAACACGAGATGGTGGAAAAATAGCAAGCGTATATTAAAGCATTGATGATCCTGTATACAAAAACATAAACACCTGACCTATCAAAATAATGGGTTCATAACACATATCATGAGCTTGATTTTTGTCACTTTGTTTGTTTTATTGTTTTAATCTGTTAAAATAAAGTGAATTAATTCATTGGTGTTTTCCATCTAAAAAAGTTTCTTTTTTGATTATTGAGCATGCAGTAAAGGTAATTCCTTCTACTATTTTATATACTGTTTTATTGGTGACTACTTTGTAGATTCATTAATCTGCATTAAACTACTGATTTGAGTAAGTGCTTCATCAGTGACTTCTTTCTCACCTCTAGAAGAGTTTCTAATTAGAATAACCTTTCATAGCATTTTTTAGTTTAATAACTGCAAGCCTAATAATATATTCACTTCACATAAAAACACTTGTCAATAGAGCGCATGGAATGATTGAACATGCAATACACACCTCCTGTCCTTCACGCTGACGTGTATATAATATAGTCAGATCCACCTCTTCATTACTTCAAAAGAGCCAAATATGTCCTTTCCAAGAAATATCTCTTTCCAATCTTGATTTTCAAGGAGAAAGCTTTTGCCAGGAATATCATTCTTTTTTTTTTCCTTTCACTTTTCTTTCAGTTTAAATTTTTTATCCCTCTGTCATATTTTCAAAGTGTCATTACTGATAATGTATTTCTGTTCTTAAGTATCATTAATTATGATAATTACATTACTGGTTCACTTCCTGGTCTGTTTTATTCTCACACTTACTTTTCCAATAGCATTTAATATAGCTACTTTTTTTGTAGAAAACTCTCTAAAAATTGTTTATATTGATCATCTGTAATATTTGTTTTAAATTTTTAGTGTGGTGAGATATATACATAAAATTTGCCATTTTAACCATTTTTAAATGTATAGTTCAGTGGCGTTTTACATTCACAATGTTGTGCAGGCAACACAACTACCTATTCCAAAAACTTTTCATCACCTCAACCAGAATTTAACCAATAACTCCCGTTTTCCAGTCTTCTCAGCCCTTGGTAGCTTTGCAATGAATATACCTGTTCTAAATATTTCATGTAAATGGAGTCATGCAATATTTATTCTTTTGTGTCTGGTTTTTTTCATTAGCCTAATATATTCAAGGTTCATTCTTGCTACAGCATGTATTAGAATTCCACTTCTTTTTAAGGCTAAATAATACTAAATTTTGTATATATCTCACATTTTGTTTATTCGCTTATCTGTTGATGGACATTTGGGTTGTTTCAAATTGTCTGGAATTGTTTCTTCTACATTTTTTGAACCCTCTCCAGTCTAGCTTTTGTTTCCAATACCCAATAGATACTGACATATCAAAGTCCTAATGATCTCTATATTATTAAATTGAATGATCAAAATCAGTTCACATCTTATTTGATATATCAGTATCATTTCACAGAAATGACCACATTTATGTCCATGAAACATCTTCCTCACTGGATTACAGGACACCATATGTTTGATTTAGAAGACAGAATGGCCTTCTTACAAATTAAGTGTAAAAATTGTGATCCTTGAGGGAACCCTCCCCTCTTGGAAGTACTGGAGGGTACTTTCACAGAAGCTTTGATAAACTACTGTATCTTATTAGTCTGTATTAGAGCACATGGCCATTCTTGATTCAAATATATAAAAGGAAGATATAATTATTCTGATTTTCTCAGATTATTTAACAGAGCTATGAATAGGCTCCGTATCTCCTGAGTGAGAGTCATAAAGTTGTTGGAGAGATGAGTATCTCAAGGACGCTGGGATTCTGTTATAAAGGAGGAAGATGAAAATACTGGTATGTAAGCTACCAACTGTATCTACCATATGTCTGAAAAACATCCATGGAATTATGTTTCAAAAAGTACTAGTATTAACATTTATAAAATGTACTTATGTGGCTATTTAAACATTAAACCAGTATGAAAAATAGAATAGCTTCTAAATTTTCTCTACGAAGGATCAAAATAAATAGAAAAAATAATTTCCTCTTTTCCATTACAAAACATGATCCCTTTAATGTCTGAACGCATTCCTTGAAATGTACTTCAAAACAAAAATGATGTGTATTCAGCTTCATGATGATTACAGATAAGATTTAATAGCTAGCCATCCAAATAAATCCTGCAGGTGGTAAGCAATGGTCCATGCATAAAACAAGCAGCCCAATTTTCAAAAGGCTATCAATTAAATGAGGAGAACTGTTGAACTGATCTTCTGCTCTCCAAATGTTAATTAAAATTGCAGTATTGCTGTGGGGCAGCCAACATACTGCAGCTCTTGGACAGCTGTGATGCAGCAGCTCAGCATATTGTAACACAGTGATACACTGCTTTTGATATCAGCACTAAGAAACATGGTATTATTCCAGTATATTTCAGATTACCCACTGCCTAAGGCATGCCTATGTTTCATAACACTCTTTATTTTTTTTTTTAATTCTGTTCATTCCTCTGCTTAATTCATCTACCTTGTACTTGATGCATGGGTCTTTGATATTAGGTCATAGACCAATGTTCTTCCAGTATTGGCTTTGCAAATACGTGACGCTATATATGTCACAGCCATGGCTCACAACTGATTTCAAACTTAGTGTAGCTATTTACATTTCTCTTTTGTTATGTAAATACCAGACTCTGATTGAGTTTCATTCATTTTTAATCCTCTTTCTCCTTTAATTCTCAAATATTTCATTTTTGAACCCTACTGTGTCATTAATTTAATACTTAACTATATTTTGTGGAAATAGATGGGATATTAACCTCTCTCACTTCTGAACTTCATGTATTTTTTTTAATGGAGATAATCATAGACTTGCATGTAGTAAAGGAAAAATACAGAGAGATCCCTTGTCTAGTTTTCCCTAAGGGTGACATTGTGTAAAACCAAAGTACAGTATCACAACCAGGATATTGACATTGGCAAAATCCATTAATCTAGATCATATACCCATAGTTTTACTGATCATAGCTGTGTGTATGTAGGTGTATATTAAAGTCTATATAATTTTATGATAGGTAGTTTTGTGTATTCACCATTATAGTAAAGATGTTAAATAGTACCAACACCATAAGCATCCTTCCTGTTGCATTTTGATAACCATACTGACCTCCCACCAGTTTTCCCAACCATTCCTAATCCTTGCAACAAAATTTCCCCTTCATATCTAAAATATCACCATAAATAGAACCATAGAGTGTATTAAAGCCTTTTGGAATTTTTTAAAATCAGCATAATTCTCTGGAGATTTATCTAAGTTGTGTGTATCAGTTGTCTATCCCTTAGTATTGTCGAGTGGTATTCCATGACATGTCTGTACTACTGTTTGTTTAACAATTCACCTGCTGAAGGACATCTGAGCTAATTCTAGGTTTTAGCTATAATAATTAAAGCTACTATGAACATTTGCTATACAGATTTTTTGTGTGAACATGTTCTTATATCCCTGGAATAAATTCACAGTACTACAATTGCAGGGTTGAATGATAGCTGTATGTCTAGTTTTTGTTTTTTAAGAAAGTTCCAACCTGTTTTTCACAGGGGCTGTACTATTTTGCATTCCCACAAGAAATGTATGAATTGATCCAGTTTCTCCACATACCTGCCAGTATTTGGTGTTGTCACTTTTGTTTTTATGTTAGCCATTCTAATAGTTATGTAATAATGTCTCATTGTGATTTTAATTTGCATTTAACTGATGGATAAAGATGTTGAGCATCTTTGAATGTGCTTGCATATTTCCCATGTCTGTATCATCTTCGTTGAAATATCTCTTCATGTCTTTTGCTTATACTCTAATTGGATTAATTATTTTGTTTTGTTTTTTCCCACTGTTGAGTTCAGTGAGTTTCTTGTATGCTCTAGATACTAGTTCTTTGTCAGTTATATAGTTTTAAATATTTTCTCTCTCTTTGTCAAAAATCATCTAGGTAATATTTGTTGAGTCTGTTTCTGGGTTTTCTCTCCTGTTCCATTGACTTAATGTTTTATTCTAATGGTAATGCCACAGAATTTTTATTAATGTATCTACATAACAAGTCTTGAAATCAGGTAGACTAATTCATCCCACTTTTTCCTTAATTTTCAAAATTATTTTAGCTAGGTAAGTAGCTTAGTTTGGGCTTTTCCATATACATCTTAGAGGAATCTTGTCTGTATTTAACCCCCAAACCGTGCTAGTATTATGATAAGAATTATGTTAAACCTGTGTATCAATTTGGGGAACATGGACGTCATTATTACATGGATTCTCCCAATATGGGTGATTTGTGTATTCTTCATGTTATTTTTGTTTAGTTTTTTTTTTTAAAGAAATTTATCAATTTTACTGACTTCTTTCTAAGAAACAAATTTTGATTTCATCTTTTTTCTGTTATGGGAATATTTTCAATTTCATTGATATCTGCTGATAATCATTATATTTTTCCTTTGCTTGATTTGGGCTTATTTTGCTTTTCTTCTTCTAATTTTCTTAGCTATAATCTTAGGTTATTGATTTGAGACTTTTTTCATTTCATTTCTAATCAATTTTCCTGCTATCAGTTTTCCTCTGAGCACTATTTTGGCTGGATCCCACCATATTTTGATAAGTTGTGTTTTTTGTCTTTATTCAGTTCTATGTATTCTTTTAGTAGTATTTATAGTATCATTTTCAAATCCTTTGAGACTTCCTCTTTGACCTATGGTTTATTTAGAAGTATGTTAGTTCCCACGTGTTCAGAAACTCCTCTTGTTGTTCTGTTAGTGCCGTTTCTGTTCTGTGTTTTCTAGTTTGATCTTAACATGGTTAGAAAACACATTTATATTATTTCCATTCTTCAAGGCTTGTTTTATGGATCATAATATGCTCCAAGGAGGCCTGAAAAAAAACTTGTGCATTTTGTCTACCATGAATGGAGTGTTCTATAATTATCAAATAGAGCCTCTTAGTTGAACATATAGCTGACCTTGAACAATGTGGTGGTTAGGGGTACTGATCCTCCAGACAAACAAAAATTCATGTATAACTTGATAGTATGCCCTCCATATCTTTGGTTCTGCATCTGTGGACTCAACTAACCATGGATTGTGTAATAATGTACTATGTATTTATTGAAAAAAAACTATGTGTCAGTGGATCCACACAATTTAAACCTGTGTTGTTCAAAGGTAAACTCTACTGCTCAGATATTTTCAATCTTTGTTGATTTTCTGTCTAATAGTTCTACAGTCATTGTAGCATTGGAGTCTCCAACTATAATTGTGAATTTATTCTTTCAACTCTAGCCATTTTTGTTTCATGTATTTTCCAAATCTGCTCTTTGGTCAGTACGCATTTAGAATTATGTCCAGTTGGTACACTGATTGTTTTATCTTGCATAATGAATCACGTTTTATGTTCTTTTATGTCAGCAGGCATTCACACTGCCTTAGTTTACATGAGAGTCTATTTTTTTGTAAGCGGTAATTGCAATGGCAGTGTAATTTTCAGTCTTTGCAGTATTATTTTAATCTCCTTGGCTAATCTGCTGCTTCTCAGGCTCCTCCCAGTCTCTGTGGATGCTGCCTGAGTGCACAACGGGTTTCCCCACTGAGGAGGAAGAGTGCATTTGGATCCTCCTGCTGGTACCAGTTGGCTGCTGGAGTAAAAAAATCTTAGTCCTGTAGGTCTGAGTCATATAAGTCTTCCATTTCCTACCAGGTTGTCTGCTGTAGCTGGCTGAGACTCTCCTGTAGGCTCTGCCTGCCAGCCCAATTATCTCTTGACAGAAAGGGGGAGTCTCAGGTCAGGCGGTTAAAGACAGTGTTTCCCGTTTCAGGCTTATCTGGTGTTATGTGGACTACTGTTATTTGGGAAAATAATAAGCCAGCTTGGTCCACCTCTGCTGCTATTTATGTGAGAAAATACCGGGTATGAAGGCCTTTCTCTGTTATGGGAGAGGACAAAAGACATCTTGATGTGCTATTGCTCAAATCCTGGGATTCTGGGATACCAGCTCTCCATATTCTTAGTACCTTTCAGGGTTCTTCCTTACTCGTCTCCTGCACCAGTTACAGTGTTATGTTTGTGCTTAGTGAGGAGAAGCAAAGAGAAATGAGCCTATACTTTCCTACCTAAACATCCGAACATTCCATTCATATATTTTGAATCTGTTTGTCTTATATAATGATTAATTTTTAAAACTTCAGCCTAACTTAAATACATCTCTGCATATTTTCATAAACTTCATGAAGACTGGCTGTATCTTTGTACATTCAAACACCTTGCCAACACTACACAAAGATGATGCTTCATCTAAGTTAAGTGAGAGAAAAAATTAATCACATACAGCTTAATTTTTTTAGAAAATAGTACAAATTGTATTTTTTATCAGTAGATCTTCAGACTTTTTGCTATTATGTCAATAAATGTAAAGTGCTTAGAATTGTCAGTGTTCCCTAATTTACATCTTGATATTTGGATAGGATACATTACATCTATTGGAAAATGTCAAGATCAAGTTCATGTTTTCTACATTCTTATTTTCAAGGAAAACATTTTAGATAGTTCTATGAATAGACAGAATTATCTATATAATATGTGCTCTGATTCAAACTGTTATATGTAGATCTACTTTCTCTAAATTTTTTTATCTTTTTACATTTCTGTAACCTTTTGTAAGTAAAAATATTTTTGTTTTCTGTTTTTGTAGTGACATTATGGGAAAAACATATAACTAGATGATCTTTATATTTCCATTCAACACTATTTTATTTATTCTTAGCAAATGGTCTGTAATATAACTTTAATATATCTCTTTTATACTAACTAATTGTTTTTAACAAAAAGGTTATCTCATTCTGAGTCTCTCAAATCAATGCCAGGAGAGTGGTCCACAGGAAAATGAGCAGAACACAAAATTATGTGTTCTACATCAGAATTTAAAGCAAATATTTCTAAATTCTAACTCAGGGAGTCTTCTGGGTGACCTATAAAACTTTTGTGAATTTTGATGATAAATCATTCACAACCCAATTAAGAGTAATAAAACAAAATATATTCCTACTCTATCGGAGATCATCATTTTTTTTTTTTTTTCTAATGACATTTCTCCCTTCCTAAGGAATCTGGTAGAGCTCTCTTCTAACTATCTTTCAGGTTTTTAATATATATTAAATTCCTGCAATGCATTATTAGATCCTGGATCTGTGGACACTCTACGTACTTGGATTTTAGCAAAAGGAGAAAGAAAAACTCTGGCAATAAATACACACATAAACTTTGACAAGAGGAATTGGCTCCTCCTGCCAAGACATTTTCATCTGAAGGATACTTTGCCTAGTTCATCACTCAAGGAGGTTTCAGAGTGAGGGATCATTTCAAAAGGCCATTCTGCTTTCATTTTTTCCCCCAAGGAAGGTCAGAATAACCTGCAAGTGGATCATTGAACAAAAGAAAGCACCAAACTTCAAATAGGCCCTCTAAGGCCCTTCAACTACAAACTTTGAAATATTTTTATGACATTTCAAAATGATTTGTGATCCTGACATTACTGTTTAAAAGATGTCGTTTGAATCAAAAATAAACTGTAGGCCACATATCTAGGGGATGATATTTTTGTTTTATTTTCCCATTTGGCTCTTTAAAGTTAATTTCAGTTTTCTTTAGTATATATACATTGCTGTGACTATAACTTCAATAACTGTAATTCAAACTATGGTATGATAACTCTTTGCTTCATTTATCCTAATTTGATAAAGTTTCCCTAAGTTAACACTTAATTAAAAATATTTTTCCCCACACAGGAGAACCATGTATAATTTATTGGAACTTTTTTAAAGAAGAAAAGATATAAGTATATTAATTTTACTATGAGGCAGATCAACCTAGATATTAGGTATCACATAATTTATTTAAGTGCCTCAAACAGGTTTCAGGCTCTGTAGTCTGAGGTGGTACTCCCATACAAAGAGACCCTTATTTAGAAGACATTGGAAAAGGAACTGAAAGGAAGAAAAAAATATTTTTGGAAATATACCAGCCATAAAAGAGCAAAGCTCTCCCTTGCCCATTTCAAAGCCTACTGCACTGTAGTAGGAATTTGTAGTAGATCTGGTGCCTTTGAACTACACAGACCTAAGCAAAGATTATATTGTGTTCTTCACAAGTCCACCATGTATGTATTGATGTGATTTCCCTTCCATAACAGTTATTAACTTATGCTCTAATAGAGAGAGCTCAGACAAGTCTCATGAAAGCTTATAGAACTCCACATTATAAAATATCCATGCTGACATAGACTCCCAATATATGCTTACACGTTTGTAAGTCAATGGATGTAGGGGATGCATGGAAGCCAGTGAACAATTTGGGGCACTTAGCATTTCAAAACCTTGCACTAAAGATTCCTAAGGTCTGTAGGAATATTTTGATTTTATGAGCCTACCCTGGAGAATATGTTGTATTCTGTTTTATGATTACAATTCAGTTTACTGGATCCCTTTAGTTCCAACCTAAACCCTTTAATAGGTATTTAGATTCTTCAGGATATTTGCAAGAGCTGTTTACAAATCTATAAATTGTCTTACTATGATAACTATACTAAAAAAAAAACATGGTAACAATCTTGAGAATAATATATCCATAATAAAATCACTGTATTGATGTAATATGGGAGAAAGAATTACAGGCACTCAAATGAGAATCTGGAATGCAATACTGTTTGTTTGCAACCTATGCGAGCTTGGATAAATAATTTTACTTTTCAGACCATCAATGTCCTCAACTGGGAAATCTAACTTTTAAAGTTGTTAAGAGGTTTAAACCAAATTGACTTAAGTTGTGCCTGGCTCAAATAGGCACTTTCCCCTTCTCTCTCTTTCATTCACTCATGGTACCCTCAGGCCGTCTTATCTGCTTTTATACCGGCTGATCAAAATATTAGTAGGCTTGTCTCAGCAGTTGGAAATAGGAACAAAAATTAAAATAAATGAGAGTTCTCCACTATTCTTCATCTTTGGCAAAGTTCATTTTAATAGCTTGTCTCATCAAATAATCATTACACCCAATAAGTCGTCTAACACACTAATGCAAGGCTAAATGACTGTCACCTGGCTCAGGCCAGCCTTGCCCACTGAGTAACAACAGGCTGTGGCAGGAGTTCTGTCTCACTGTATCAGTGGAATAACATTTCTAGTAAAATTATGCACTCATAAAATTGAGTTGGCTTGAAAACCCGAAAGTGTTTTATTCTAATATTTTGAGGACCACAAAATATATCTAAATGAGAGAACAAAGCAGAGATGTTTAGCAAAATTAATTTGGCCCCTGAGGGGTAGATTGATCACAACTGGAAAAGACAGCTCATAGGACCCCAGTGTGGGGCAATGACTTTAATGCCCTCAAGATACACAGAAAATTGTATGTCAATTTGAAATTTTATTTGAATAATCAGCTAGTGGCATAACTTCTCTGCATCTGTGTATCCTCATGGATAAAATAGCAAAGTATAAGTGAGGCTGTTATTTTGTGTATACGTATTTTGGAATTTTACATTTTCAATTTCATTTAAGTGTAGTTATTTTTATGTGCTAACATTGAAAAACTGAACACAGTCTTTTTAAGGAAGTCACGTTTTAAGAGATTATGTTGGGGATTTAGTTGCTATGTTGCATTTAATCCCAACGTATCAACTAAATCACATTTGTAAGGCAAACTCTACTAATTTAGAATAAATTAAATGAGTTTTGCTACTAAAACTGGCATGTTATGCATCAAATAAGAGGCATACTTTTCAACTTGTTGTTTCTACTATAAATCATACTTTGAAGCATGGTAAACTGGAAATGACACCAATGTAGCAATTGGGACTGCTTAATAATATTCCTAAATCAGATTGGCTGTCTGGTCTTCAGGAAATTATTTTACCCCCTTTTATCAAAGTTTTCTCATTTGTCAAATGAGCAAAAATATTTTACCTAATAACAGCAAATCATTCTAGAGCTATCCTATTGATTTTTATATAATGCAATTCTAAGGTACTTTTTTTCACTTATGAACGTCTTTGAAATCAGGAGTCTCCTAAAATTGAATGCATCTTTTCATAAATGTTGGGAGCACAATAATTTTATAGTCATAGTGGTACCAAACATAGTGGTTTATCCTTCAATTTATGGTCTCTTATATTTGGTGAAATTTGATATTAACTAAAGTAATTGTCAAAGAAACTATATGAGTGAGTACAATTTTTAATCATACTCAACAGATGAAGATATTGAGATAGAAAACTGAAGTAATTTGCTTAAAATCACAGAATTAAAAACCTGGTCTGCTGATTCAGAGCCCATGATTTTGTCCATTATATTGTACTGCTCCTTAAAGATTTTTGTTGTGGCTGTTAACATGTACATTAACATGATGTGAAAAGCACAATGTACTACACACACACACACACACATATATATATATATAATAAAATTCTTCAAAATATTATTTTAAAAGACAGCATATAAAATCTGGCTAATTCCTATTAAGGTCTGTATTTTTAATGGAAAAATTCAGTGGTGATATAAATACTTATATGAATATATTTATATATGTATATATGCATGCACAGTGACAGAAATACATGATAGTAAACATGACCTTAAGGACTCTGTCACTGAATTGTATATTTAGGTCAATTTATAAACTCATTCACATGGTATAAGATATCTGAGATTACTGATATCTACAGATAGGTGCTTCTAATATATTTTTTATAGTTTGATCCAAGAACCGTCTGTACCTTACTGCCTAGAACCCTTACTAAGGACACGGATAATCTAACCTCCCACAGGTACAGGCACAGGGACATGAACACAGGAGTCAGAAACATGGGGTTATAGATCCAGATCTGCATTTGTAATCTGTCTATATCTATATACATGAGAGAGATTGAGGAAGAGAGAGAGAGAGGAGCTGTATGCTGAATATATTGGATAATATGATTGAACAAAAAGACCATAACTTGGGAATCAGAAATGCCTGGTTATGGATACTAACTCTAACTACACAGATCATGTCACTTGACTATTTGATTTGTAAGATATACATAAAATTAACTCTAAACTTACACACTTATGTGACAAGTAAGATAGTGCTTTTGAAGTACTTAAGCATGGTGCTTGACAAAAAAACTCAGTAAGTATCAGATAAAATTATTATTTTAACCATACTATTCCTTATCAAAGTAAGCTTATATAGGTCAACTAAATTTTTAAATTCCAACATTTTCCATATGTTAAAAATAAAGTGAAAAAGTTGTATGTTCCAACAAAAGTATTCACAAATCAAATTCAACAATATAAGAAAAGAATTGTACACCACAACCAAGTGATATTTATTCCAGATTTATAAAATTCACCTTTTGAAACGCAATAAATGTAATCCACCGTGCCAACAGGAAAGCGTATCATGCAACCCAAAATTCATTCAACACACATACACACACACAAAATCTCAGTAGACTACTAATGGAGGAGAAAGGTCTCCCTGTAATAAAAAGCATCTACAATAAACCTACAAAAACTATCATAACTAGTGGTGAGAAATCAAATGCTTTCCCAGTGAGAATGAGAACAAGGCAGGGATATTCCCTCTCACTGTTCCTATTCAACATTGTACTGGAAGTAACAGCTAGTGCAATAAGATAAGAAAAAAAAAGGTATAAAGTTTGAGAAGAAAGCACCAAAATTGTATTTGTTAACAGATAACATTATTGTCTACATAGAAAATCCCAAAGGATTGGCAAAAACACTCCTAGACCTATTAAGCCAGAAGTAATACAACTTGATATATTTCAGATATTAAAAAATGCATGTGTTTAAATTTTTATATTTAGTATTTTGGATGTATTCATATAAAGATTTGGAATAATCATACAAGTGTTTGATTTTGACATTTTATATCTCATTTGGGTTCTCTGGAAAATGCTTACTCTTGTGTGTCATTTGTGCTCTAAAATAAAGACACAAAGCTAATACCTCATATAACTGTGCTGAGTTTGTGTGTCAATTTTCAACAACAAAAATTTTTACATTAATTTCCCATGGAGTTTTTAGTGAGAGCTCTCTAGTAAAATCAAAGAGAAAACTGAAATCCTTGAATTTTTGAAACAATGAGGAGAGATTTTCCCCATTATGGTTTTAATAAAAATAATTGTTCTTCTATTATAACACTCTAGAACTTATTAGATAATGGACAAAATATAGGTTATCATGAATAGAGGATATTAAATTTTGATATTGTGTTTATTATATAGAAATATGTTGTGTGTGGTGTTTATAGGAGAGAGGTTGGGACTGAAGGTTTCTCTAATGTAGACACATTTGAGATGATCAGTGACATGGGAGTAAACGTTCCAAGGTAATTGTATGCGAGGCATTAATGGGAAAAAAAGGAGCAAGAGTATAAAATATTATAAAAGTCAATGTTTGAAGAATTCTGGTATTTCTTAGGACTACAGCGTAGGGTGTGTGACAGAAAGGAATTGTAGATGAGGCTGAAGCACTGACTGAAATCAGGCCTTGGAAATCCTTTAACATCATGCTCAGGAAATTTTTAGAAACTTAGTGTCAATCACCAGTTATACTTTCTTTGCCTACAGGGATTGCTGGTTGAATTTGACTTTTCAGTTAGTCAAGCTAGATATTCGAAATCCTAAGGAAACATGATCCTTGCCTTTGTGCAACACTTTAACCAGTCCTTACCTCTATTAACATACTTCACAATGTTTTTCTTAGAAATTTTACGTTTATATATCTGCCCCACATTAGTCCCTGAACTGCATATGGAAAACAACTGTGTCTTATTTGTTATTGTTTCCTAGTATGTTGCCACAATTTCTGGCACATAGTAGCATACATATAGCATAAACAATTTCTGTTGGAGTATGTTTTAAGAGAATGAATTAGTGTTTGACTGATACTTAGCAAAAAAGTATTGAGTACCCACAAATGGTATAGGTAATGCCATTTTAATTACTCTCGTTTAAGGGACACAATAGCAGTGGCAGCAGCCTCTTAAGGCTCCAACTTATGTGTAGAGAAAAGACTGGAAGACAATAGAAGAGCTAACATGTACTTCAGTTCTCTTGCCTGAAGTCTACGAATAATAATAACTTTGTTTATGGGGATATAAGAAGAGTATCATAAAAGGATACTGGCTGTCTTTGATATTTACACATCTCTTCCTGGCATAGAATAGGCTCTTAGTTTATGTTTGATAAATGAATGAGTTAATGAATAAATGGCTGGCTGTTTTACCTTTTCAAGGAAATCTACTATGTTTAACTTAAAACTTCTGGATCTTTACATAGACATTTCCTACTACTTTGAGGGTTGTGAATACTCCTGACATGCAGCTTTTTATTTTCACAAGTAATATTTGTGATATGACAGAGATTCTTACCAAAAATCATCCCGTCAAAAACAGTCACAACGGGTAAAATTCATCTAGCAGACAATAAATATTAAGGGAAAAAAATTGGTAAATTTCTGAAGTCAAACACATAGGATATTTCTAGATTAGATTCAGATTTTTTCAACCTGCATACTTGAATTCATCTTGAATTGAGACATGCAAGCCACATTTATATATGCTCACTCTGTTTTAGATACCATTCAAGCACTGTATATACCAATATAAATAAAGCTTAGTCTCTTTGCTCAAGAAGGTCACAGTCTTGTTGAAACAAAAGAAGAAGAAAGAAGTAACACATTTTGACGCAATATACACTTGTTTTTCAAAGCCCACTTCAAGTGTCACCTTATTCACAAAACATGTCTCAATCCTGATCTAAATGATATATACACATTGCACATATTGAAAACCACTTTAGAAATTCAAAGTAAAAGTTACATGTTATTTTTTCTCTGTACCTATTTGCTTATAAATAAAGCACTCCAGATGCTATGGGAGGACTTGAGAGGAAAGTAATTCTCCTAAAGAATTGTAGTAACTTCCTTGCTTTTTCATTTTGATCTTCAATTTTCCCCTTTGTAAAATGAGCTGAATAGAGATCAGTATACTTCCCTATTTGTTTAATTATACTTTTCTTAAAAGAAAAAGAAAAGATCAATTTTTAGAAGTTTGAAAATGTCTTCCCCTACATGTTCCACAAGGATACTTTCAGCTTTCATGTTAATTATATGAATTTGCCTTTTAGTCCCATTGGGTCCTGCTTAAACTTACCTTTTGATTTGGCTAGAGTACCCATTATTACCCACCATCAGGGATAAAGTCCTATCAAAATGTTATCTTTAAATGAGCCAGAACAAACCCAAGTCATCAAATATAATTTCAATGATGAACCTCACCATTTTCCATTTGAATACCTTCCCAAATGGTTGCAATTTATTAATGCCAGATTATAGGAATCCATTCATTTTTCCTATTCAGTAAAGAGACAGTTAATGAATGATGCTGACTTGGCCAGGTTTCTAATGAATGATTCTGGAAGTGTGCAGCCCTCAGTGTGAAGACATTCAACTAATGCCCACTGACTATTGACACGGTTTTCATCCACGCAGAATATGTCTCCTCATACAAATTTTAGCTAATGAGATGGTAATAATGTCATCAAAGTTAAACAGAAAACATTGGGCTTATGACTGTCTTCTCTAAGTACCATTCCATGAACGAATGCATGATCTCCTAGTTTCTTCACTTTTTCCTCACCACGGTTGCATTGCTCCAGAGAGATTTCCACAGCAAATGTAGAAAGACATGGTAGGGGCTGGTGCCCATTTTGAAAACTCTGGATAATGAAGAGTAGAAAAATGAAATACCTAACTGCTCATATTATTACCACCAGTACTGATAAACACTTTGGCTTAGTTTCTGAACTGGATTTATATTTATCAAGATTGGTAAGTTTTAAAAAGTTAACATAGAAAGATTCTAAATGGTTCTAAAACATGAGACTGGCATTGACATTTGACGCACACACAAATCTGAAAGCTTGCATAGCAGGAAGAACACGAACTTTCCCAGTGATGGTTAACTCTGGGAGGGACTGGAGATGATAAAAGAACAGAGGGGAGAGACGTTGT
Organism: Camelus ferus; assembly: GCF_009834535.1. Classification (NCBI taxonomy): domain Eukaryota; kingdom Metazoa; phylum Chordata; class Mammalia; order Artiodactyla; family Camelidae; genus Camelus; species Camelus ferus. The sequence goes on from NC_045710.1 coordinate 8,690,595, forward strand.
CTAGAGGTACATATATATATATTTTAAATAGTAAAAAGATGGAAGTAAAAGCATTGTTAATTCAATTTGGTTTTCTTTTCTGAAAATGTAACAGTATTAGTATCAAGCTGCTTTAATGTGGTAATTCCAGGCTCTAAACAACTGTCCTAGTACTTTAAAAAACTGACGAGATTGTTCCATTTCCCCAGCTAATGCATTTCTCTTTTTAAATATAATTTTCACTGTTATCAATGTGACAGATACACAATGGGATAAAAATTGAACTACAAAGCTGATAATAAGAGCGATAACCTGACCCACCTCTTTCTGCTGACCATGCTTTTTCCAGGAGAGCCACAGCTTTCATTTGTCTCAGCTATTTATCCTGGTATTTATCCCATATTTCTAAATAAGATGTATATACATTTTTCTTGCTTATTGGCTCTACATATTACCTAAATAAAATACCTTTGGAGAAAAACAAAACAAAACAAAACAAAACAAAAAAATAGCTATCTTCTCTTTCTCTTACTATGGTGGATTTTTTTTTTTTTTTTTTTTTGCCATGGTACTCAACATAATAATGACAATGGCAATACTGAATACGATTTATATTCTAGTGATTGGTTTTAAAGAAGGCACTGAGCTAGGTATTTGTGTATTTTCTCCCCTCTCTAGTCCTTATAAAATCCCTGTAAGGAAAGGATGATTACTTCTGTTTTACAGACGAGACAAATAAAGGATATTAACTTCCTCTTAATAATACAGCCAGTAACTGGTAGAATTGAGATTCAAATTCAGATTTGCCTATTCAACAATAGTCCTAAAATAACTAGTCAGGCAGATGTCAATCTCCTTGGGCTCCTATGATTTTGTATCATGTTTTCACTTGACATGCCTTCGGTACGCTTTTATATCATTAAAAATTCTTTGTAACCAATGTTACTTTGGATGCACAATATTTCAAGTGAAGAATATATACGTATATATTATTTATTGAATCTCTCTAATTATTATAGTCAATTTAGGTACTCCCTGCTTATTTGCTTTTCCAAACACTGCTATGATAAATATCTTTATGCATTATTTGTGCAAGATTTTAAAGAATCCTTTTGTTTGTGTTGCAGGTAATTTCTTAGGTTAGGTTGCCACTAGTAGGCATGACTTAAAAAATGATCTGAGAAAAATAATATAAATGGATAATGGCCAGAAAGATAAATCACAATTACACAGGAGCAAAACTAAGTTTGTGGTCTCTGCAAACTATGCATTTTATGGAAAATGGAAACCAGTTCCCTGTGGGCAGCTGGCAACATTAAACTAGAGCCTAAAGAAACCTATCCTTAAATAGAAATATTTAAGTTCTGCTTTCACTTACAAATTATTTTAAATTGTAATCTCTTGGAGAATAACATTTTCTTACAAACAGTAGAGGTGTTTTATACATCATATACAATATTAACATAATTATTATATGTAATATACAATTACTATAAAATAATGTTCCAAAACACAAAATTTATTTTTAGTGTCATTACTTCCAGGGAACTTTAATAAATATGTTACTGTTGGTATTTATGACCAATTTTTCAGGTAAAGAAAGCAAGGATCATAGATAGTAGATGGAAGTCTTCCATTTATACGACGATTGGCAGACTAGAAATTATGCGGAAAAAAATCTTGCTTCAAACACTAGAGATAGATAGTATCTTTTAAATGTATAGAGGAACTTACAAAAGGAAACAATGGAGACAGAGGAACAGAAAGCTGAGAACTTAAACGATAGGCTGCCTCAGGCATCTACTGGAAACAAGCATTAACTGAGGTAGAATATGGGGGGCAAGGCCTTGGATCCAATGTATGGCTGAGAGTCAGATTTCTAGACACATGTATTAAAACATGTCCCTCAAAATGCTGCATTCTTAGTGAAAGAATGCCCTAGGATTAATTTCATTCTTTGGAAAAATATAACAAACAGCAAAAAGAAAAACAAAAAGTAAATCTGAAGGATTGAATCTGGGTTCAAATTAACAAATAGACAAACAAAAAAACCTTTCTAATAAATTGTAATCATCCAACTATCCTCCAACTAATTGTTCAACATGTGAACCTACGTCTATAATCATATCTACATCCATACCCACAATCCCTATCCATCCCCCAATACATACATGCATACATATACATGGAAGAGGGCAGATTTGCTTTCTGATAGGATTAGTACAGACAATGTCCTCCACTGGAGCTAAGGTTGCGCACGTTCATTAGCAACCCTTTTTAAAAGGCTGGGTTTTCCTAAACTCAGGGTTACTCACCTGTATTATAAATCCACCGTATACACAGCATCTACTTGGAACTACCTCTGCATCACCCAGTGGGAGCGAGTGCGGACAAGTGTCATCTATGTGAAGCTCGTTCCACCTGCCAAGAGTGCCATAAGTGATGAAGTGCTTTGTCTCTGACCCAGGAGTTTCACATCTTGTGCTATGAAATTGTAGCTTACATGTATACAGCTCTTAACTTCTCTTTATTTCTCTTTATTTATCTTCAGACATATAGATTGTACCTTCAGGCATAACAGATTTCTTGTTATTCCCAAACTGTGGTTCAACTTTCTCTTTTAACTTTCCCTTTGAGTATATTATTTAGTTTTCTGGCAAGTTCACTGTCTTACATCTACATGTTGAATTCCATTCATCTTTCAAACTCTGTGGCAGATGTTTCTCTTTAAGGAAGACTGCCTAATCCTCCATGTAAATATGATACTGCCTAAATCTGAAATCAATTTTTGCTGGTTCTATAGATCTCATCTTCCCCAACCATCATTAGGTTTTATTAGTAGCACTAATAATATTAGCACAAACACTATAACAATAGCACCTACAGTCTGAGCCAAGAACTGAGATATGAGCTTCACAAGAATTATCTCTAATCCTGGAAATTATCTTTTAAAGTAAAATTTTTGATCCTTATTTTACAGTTGAAGTAGTCACACCTCTTAGAAGTCAATAATGTGCCAGCATTTATACAACTAGTGAGTTCTAGAAAGGGAACCTATTTCCATATCTTTTGATATCCAAACCCATGATCCACTTGTAAATACCATAAGATAAGTGATTATATGAATCTTATTTCTATAGAATGTTAAAAGTATAAATGCCTGGTCTAAGTTCCTTGGGCTCTGTTTTTTGCTTCATAAACTTTACAGTGAATATGCAAGTTTGTGAACATTTAGTGTAAGGTTAAGTGTTGTTATTGTGATTCACTCAACTCACAGTGAAAACATAGCACCTAACACATTGTATTTGTCTGCAGTTTATTTGGGAGTTGAAGCGAGAACAAGCATCGCTATGACAAAATTATCTGTACAGTTTCCTGTCACCGAGGAAAAGCATGCCTCTTACATTAGGTTAACCGGGAGGATTCCATCTAATATTCCTACGCTGTTTACATTATTTATTATGTCCCATAGTAAGTCCACGGAAACTCTGCTGACACTAAGGTGGGAACAAAGAAAATTGAACTACATATCACAGACAAACAGCCCAAGACAGGAATCAGCAGAGGAATCTGGAAAATATCTTTAAGGCAAGTTTTCTAAGCTGAAGGCCACCAAGGAGCATTAGTTTTGGGTTTAGGTTCTGAAGACAGTGCAATTTAAAATATAAATCAAATTATCTTTATGAATGTTCACTATCACTAAGGAAAAATAAACACACAAAGGAAGGGTAAAAGGAACAGTTGCAAAACCAAAATGAAAAGAACAGCTTCTTTGAATATGCTATCTGCCTCTACTTCTTAATATTAAATAGATGATGCTAATTATATGATGTTAAGTAAAACATCAAAGATTTAAATACATGGCACTATGATCCTTAAAACAAAACCTATTCAGTTGTGTTCAAATATGTAAGTCCTTCCCTAATTCTGAATTGGATAAATAACTATCTTTCCTTTTTTTTTTTTTTAACTTTTTTTTATTGAGTTACAGTCATTTTACAATGCTGTGTCAAATTCCAGTGTAGAGCACAGTTTTTCAGTTATACATGAACATACATATATTCATTGTCACATTTTTTTCGCTGTGAGCTACCACAAGATCTTGTGTATATTTCCCTGTGCTACACAGTATAATCTTTTGTTCTCAGTAGGATGGGTTTGAGCTTATATTACTATCTTTCCTTTTCTATTTCCCATGTCTATTATCTATTACTCTTTCTCTCTCTCTCTCTTCCTAACCGTCTACCTATCATACCAGGCCTAATTCTTATGGGATTAATTTCAGATGATTCGTATTTTCTGCACTCTACCTTCACAATGTGTGCCAAAAGCATATTCTTATCCTAAACACAAATGGTTTTGTAAAAGGCTAATTAGACAAAACGAAACTAATGAAGGGAAAATTTCTCGGTAGTAACATTATTATTTTTTCAATTTAATACACACTTCTGTGTTGACTATAAAACCATGTATCCTCACAGAGTCAAGTTTCCTTTCTACTCATACTCTCATTAATTGTGAAGGAAATTATTAGGGGAGGATTGCATAGATCATTGAAATCTCTGCAGTGGATCTGCTGAGCCTTATGAGTCGTGGGAGGAAGTATGGTGATTTTCCTTTTAGAACTTTGGGGCGTGAACTGGAACCCTAAATGAAAGTTTCTCTCTAGCATAACTAGTGTTTTTTTTTCCAAAAAGATTCCTCTTATCTTTATTCCTGTCAGACCCAGATTAAGCAAACTGTGGGCCAGGCCTGGTTATTCCTAGATGTGATATATAGAGAGACCAATGTCTTTGCTTTGGCAAAATTAGTAAAACTGAGATCAATGAGGAGATTGTGTTCTTCCTCCAGCTAGTGACCCCTGAGTTGCCTGTGAGATGTGTTAAAAATTAATTTTCATAAGGTAATAATGTATTATGTATTGAGTTTATCCAAATAAGAAATATTTCGTGAAATAGAGAAAATAGATACTATATGGAATACATTTGACAAAGTCAGTGCTTTATTGTGATTTTTTTTATATAACTTTCAGAATTTTCAAGACTATGAATTTCTTTTATTTTTGAATTGCTTTGTCAACTGGGGAGTTAGAGTATGATTTAAACATGACTGGGTGACCATTGAGGTACTACACGAGAGATCAGAGAAGCTACTCTAGAGAAATAAATCCGAATCACTCATAAAACAACAGGAAATTCTGAAATGTGAGAGAACCATTGCATTATATATGCGAAGAAATAATTCTGTAGATTTCTGTTCAAGCATTGTCTTGGCTCAGGCTATCACAATAAATTACTATAAATGGGGAGGCTTATCAACAACAGAAATTTATTTTCCATAGTTCTCGATGCTGGGAGTCCAAGATCATGGTGTCAGTATGGTCAGGTTCTAGTGAGAGCCCTGCTCTGGACTGCAGGTGGCTGACTGTTCATTGTGTCTTCAGGCAGCAGAAAGAGAGCAAGCTGGCCCCCTGCCCTCTCTCTATAAGGGCACTAATCCCCTTTATAAGACGTCTACCCTCATGACCTAATCACTCCTCAAAGGCCCCACCTCCAAATACCATTGCATTAGGGATTAAATTTGAACATGGGTCTTTTATGGGGATACAGACATTCAGTTCATAACAAGTATATATTCTGTCTTCTTTGATTTCATTCTACTTCTCTTTTTTTTTTTAAGTTTAAGAGTACAATATAATGATTTGACATTCTATTTATTTCTAAAGCTTGGCCTAATGTGCTAAATCAAATTTGGGGCTACTCAGTCTTTTTCAGCCTTGTGAGCAAGACGGAGAATCTGAAACAAGAATTTTGAGGAGTTACCAGTGTAATATGTGGAGAATCATTGATTTTTGTAGTGAGTTTCTGTGAGATGCCCACATGTATGTGTCCGTCCATACATGCAAAGAGGTAGGTATACCAAGATTGGAGACACTGAATTTCCTAGCCAAGTGAGGCTCTTATGAGTGTTCATAATCTTGTTTCCCCCATATCTGGTGCTAAGGAAAGGGATGCCAAGCAGAAGATGACAGCCGTCTGCAAGTAATGATTAGGACAATGACAACGCAAGAACCACAGTGACCTTATCTACTACAGCACAGCAATGTAACAGGAGCTTTCCACAGAGTATTTTCTTTAATCTTAACAATTAGTGTGTGATATTATTTTCTCCATTTTGCTGATGATAAACCTAAAATTGTTCATAAAGGAAAATTAGAGGTTAAGGGCAGGTTTGTATTTTAATTTACCAAGAAATTGAGTAACAGAAACACTGTGATTTACAGCTGTGCAGAAAGTAGCTAGCTGACTCTGGGAAACCATAGCCCTGCTGACACGACTTAAAGTTGTCCTGCAAAATGATCCCTGGTTATATGATCTTAAAAGATGCTGTCTGACTCTGTGAATTCACGGCACAGAATCTCATCACCCGCTTCTATCCCTTCCAATACTTTTCATGTAATATTCACTAAATGGCTGTTAAATTAAAATGCATCATGAGGTAAACTGAGTTTCCCTCTGCAAATTTCCTGCTTTGGGGTCTGGTAATGAACATTAGACCTCTTCTCCTTATTTGAGTGAGGTTAGGCAGTGCTATTGTGGTCTCTGCAATTAGTAATACGAGTCAAGAAGAATTCTACTTTCAGTAAAATCAAAAATTCTGACTTTTGAAAAAAAATTTAAACATTATTTCTGTAATGGAAGAAACTGGCATTTCTTTTAGAGACTCCCTGGAAATGTAACAATATGATAAAGCTCAGCATTAGTGGCATCTTGGAGACCATGGCATGGATTCTATTAATTTAGAAATAAAGAAAATAATCTGAAAGGAAAGGAATAGTTTATTCAAGTTAATAGACCTAGCTCAAAATCAAAAATGAAAACAAACTTTATTCACTCGCTGGCTTGTGAATTCATTGAACAAGCATCTACAGAGTCTGTTCTATATGTGTGGAAAAGTGCTATACCCTGGAGAGATGGAAAGGAACCCACAGAGGTGAATGTAATACAGGCCATGGTGCCATGGATACTCTACAAGTTGTCATCTGGGGTGACAGAGGCAAGTTCAAGGTCCTGAGAACCTCAGCACATCATGGTGAATCTTAGTCTCCGAGGGCGCAGCTTTAGCTCTGCCCAGTAAGCTATTTTGTGTGCACGTTGCACCTGGATGTGACTCCTCATAATCTTGTGCTTTTATACAATGTAATTTAGTAAAGAAATAACCTTTACTGTATGCCAAGCTCTGCAGTATGTACTTTACAGACATTATAATTTTGTTGTTGTTATGGAAGATTTCAGTGGTAAAAAATACATAAATCTTAAGTGCCCATAAAACCAACATGCTTCTTTTTAAACAAAGAGCATCATCAAGATCGTTAAAATACCGCTGGCCCTCCCTAACCCAAACCTTCAGTGCAACCTAAATAGCACCATCGATAGTATCATGGGATTTTCAATAATTCCTTCGGTTGTACTTATAGTTTGACTACATATGCACACATATTGTATCATTAGAATCTATTCAGGTATGTGAATTTTTGAAGAGTTTTGAAATTTAAGATAAAAAGAGATCTACTGTATCTACCTTTGTGCAATTTGGTTTCTGTTTTCAACTTTATGTTTGTGAGATTCACCCATGTTGACATAAATAGTTCTCTACACAACCACACAGATATTCCCCCATTCCCACGAGAGGGAATATAACTACTAAAATAAGTGAATGTATACAAATAAGAACACATGTGCACAACACATGTGTATGCATGTCAAAGTTTTGTTGTGTGTATGTTTGTGTATCTACGTATCTGTGTGTTTGTACGAGAACACTCATAAGGCTCATAAATAAGGATTCATCGTTCTAAGTTGCATTTCTCCCAATTACAATGCATTTTCCCCGGATCTTATTTATCATGTTTGTCTTTTTGTTTTCAAAACACTCAGTTAATTAACTCACTGAATATTCTATTATTTCTCTTCATGCCTTATATAGATTTCCAGTCTGTGTAATTGTCATTTATAAACAGCTGCATTAAATGTGTGTGTGTTCATTCGTGAATGCATGAACCTATTAGAATTTTTTAGAAATCAATGAGATTTTGTAGTCAAATGCACAAGGTCTCGACACAGAACACCTATAATGGCATTACTACCCTGGGCAAATTAATCGCTCTAAGTATCTTGCTAATTATGTGTGTTCTCTTCTGCAAACTGTCTATTGAGTAAGAATTTCAGTGGATTGTTGTGATAACAAAATGATTTAATTCACTTAGTGACTTAAAAAGAGCCTCACACATGGTTACCAGTTAATAAATGTTAGTAAATTATATTATCTAAAATACATAGCCCAACTGTGGGATATGAAATATTGTAACTTTGCATAGGATACAAGGTTAAAAAAGATCATGACGTATCAGTGGTTAAACATAGAAACATAAGCTAGAAGAAAAAAATATGTATGGTATAATCATTAATAGCATATTTGATCTTTTATTTGAAAAGGACAAATTCATATCAAAGGCAGAAGGGAAAATGCCTTTTCTGGTTTCACAGCAAATGAGCAGTAAGTGCTTTTACAGTTTCTCTCCTGCCATCGGGAAAGTTGTGGGCTCTCACCATCCATTGTCCTGTCCCTGGCATCTCCCTCATCTTAAATTGCACATTATGGTGGCTACTGTCTGGCTCTCCAAGGAAAGAACAAATTGCCTTCTGTTTATTTCCTCCATCAATCAAGCAAGGCAATAGGCTGTTTCCTCACACCCCAGAAATATGTCCAGCTCAATTCAAGCCCCAGTAGTTGGAAAGTGTCCAAAGTCAGAATAAAGGATGCAAGATTTGAAGACCAGAGTTCATAAAAAGTAAGTGTGCCCACTCGAAAATTTTAATTGTGGTCTGCTTTTCTGACTCCTGGCAAAACTGAATAGTTTTTTAGTACAATAATGAAAAAGCCATGAGATTGGAGGCAAAAAGTCTTTGTCTTGTTGCTGTTTCTGAAAGAGTGATATAGTATCCAGCAGGCCCCCTTTATCTCCTTCACTTACTCATATATGGATGTTGATAGACAAATCTTCAGCGTCACATCCAAGCCTTCTAAGGCTGTGTTGCTCCACTCTTTCCTCCTTAATAGCTCATCCTCTTATTCTCACTTCTCTCCACTACCCACTTCCTAGTCCTAATACACTCCCTGCAATGTCTTTGGGTATTTTTTTAAATAATTTTTCTGGGTAGAATGATTTTATTGGCCCCCTTTGTCAACCTTCCTCACTTCTAGGCATTATTTAACCCAGCATGGATGCCATACTTCTCCTTGGATCTTTCCAAAATCCCTCCTTCTGAATTGTTTACCAAATTTGTTGTGCCTTTTCTATTCCTAGTTTATACCAAATAATATGATGGCACTGTGTATTATTATTTACTGCTGTATATTATTGTTGTACATACCCCAAGCCCCTCAACACAGGCATATAAAATGGACCACATTTTATTCATTGTTAATGCCCAGTTTATATCATGGCTCATGTATTGGCTAAATAATTTTTTGTTGAATGAATGAATAGAGACATAAAATACAGTTCCCTATAAGTAAAATGGGAAAGTGGGACACTGAAGTTCACTTTGGCTATAAAAATAATCCATGGATTAGACATTGCAAACACACCTAACCAGTGTGAACACACAGTAGGGAAAAAAAAACTATTATTTTCTTTATTTCTTCAGTAAAACAAAACTGGAACTGTTAAATGGGTCACCCAGTAAATGAAGGCTTTTGTTTGGCAGCAATGAAGGTGTAGGAAGTTAGACAAATGAAAGGGATTTAGAGGAGATCAGTTACAAGGGTAAACCAGAAGTAAGAAATTGGGAAAAATCTTAAGCCAGGAAAATTTTAAAAGGGAAGACAATTGTAGCATTTCAAGACAATTTTCTTACAAGCGAAACAGGAAAGTTCATTCTCCCGAATCACTGAATGAGTGGGCCCCACTAGCCGAAAGCCTGCGGTTAGGCAAAAAGAAAATTCCTAAATATTTTGAGTTAACAGATATGTATTTCTCAATAAATAACTCCAGTTCTAATTTAAATCACTAAACAAATATTAGAACATGCTAAATTTTAATCACAAGACCCCAAGGAGATTAGCATATAATAATTCTTGTCCTGGTTTTCAAAACACTTGTCTTGTTTTCATGTACATGAAAACATTTCAAACAGTCCCAAAGCTGACTTTTACAATATCTTATTTTATACAGAAACTGGGATTGCCAGATTTGACAGTCCGTCCTGTCATTTTATAGGTCTTAATTTGATTATTGTAAAGAGGTATCTCACTTTTGTTTTAATCTTAATCTTTTTGATTACTCTTGAAGTTTATAATCTCTTCATATGGTCATTGTATATTTGGATCCAAATTCTGAATTGAGAGGATTTGTTTCATTTTTCGTTGGTTTGTTTTTACCTCTCAACAACTTTAAGTTAACTATTCTTAAAGATTATGTGGCTCCTGTTCTGGAATTCACCAAACTAATAGCCATTTTTTTGTGAATAATCAATCTTTCTTCTCTGGGGCAGTTTTGAAGATCTCCGTATTTAGCATTCTGAAGGTCCCCTGAAATACGCAGAATTATGTGTTATACATGGAGTTACTTGTGCCTCCAAGTTCTGATGGTTCATGTGTTTCTCCAATTTGAGGTATTTCTCACTTATAATCTACTCAGATACGGCTACTCCCTTTTTTCTCTATTATTATATACTTGTTGAAGGATGAAAAACATGTTCTTCATTCCTCATTCTTTTCACATTGATGGGAGCTATTGGCGTTTCACACTAACGCTTCTCCATCTCCTTACTAATACTGCCATGAGGAAGGGAAGTGGAGTAAATTCCATGGGCAACTGTTTGTTAACAGAATTAGGGCTGGCTTGCGTAAGTCAGTTCTGCTGTTGGACTCCAACTTAGAGGAGGCAGGAGGACCTCCATCCTGAAGCCTGGCTGGGTCTTGCACTGCTGTGACAAACGGCGTCAAGTGTCCTAAGCCTGAGGTGGGTTGAAAGGCTCAATCTTGCTTTATTTCTTAATGTGTTCTAAACATCACCATTGAAAATAACACCATTTATTAGATGTTTCTTTGGGGGTCCAGCATTTCTGGAATAATTACAAATGTGACATATTGTTCACTTTCAAGATTGCCATTTCAGTCTCTTAAAAATCAGCTTGATGATTTTTCTTTGCTTCACATTTTTATGACATTTAATTATTTAAGATTTTCATATTATACTTTATATTCTGCTTTTAATATTTATTCTAGACTCTTTAGGAGTCAAATGCTGCTGTTGCCAAAGCTATAGAAAACACAGGTTTTGCTAAATTAGTGTTCCACTGTCCATCACCGAGCTTCCTAGTACAAGAAACAGTTTTGATGCAGAAGTGGAAAAGAGCCAGCTTCTTGGTACTTATCCTCAATCTTCCTGGGTTTTAAGAGGCAGCAGAGTTTTAATTTTGGCAGAGACTAGAGTGACCTCATTACATCACTCACGGAGGGGGACAGAACTGAAGTGCTGTGGGAGTCATTCCAAGAGGTCCAACCTGAAGCCTTCTCTTTTAGTTTTCCCTGAATATTGGAAGCACCTACTCCCCTGCATTAAATCACTTCTAGCTTTAAAGTCCAGGATTAGTTAGTGCTACCTAACTCGACCTTTATACAAATTCAGATTTTGTTTCTGCTTGACCTTCCTTGCCAGAGCGTAACAAAGAGAATCACACATTACATAAATCTGATGCTCATCTCTTCAAAATCAATATTGTACTTAACGAAACTTTTCAATCCCTTATACCATGGTCGTTTAGCTTCCAACCAAGAAATGAATCAGGATAGCAAAATATTAAATAGCACTAAGGAAGTCAAAATGAAAAGCAATACTCCCCTTTCCATAGCTCTCCATTTTATCATGCCGTTCCTCCTGGAGAAATCTAAAGTATGTGAATGACAGTATTTCCATAAGCTGCCGTATTTCTCCTAGATAGTTTAGTTTTTTTTAGGGGAGATCCTCCCTCGTTCTTTCATTTATTTTTTTAAATTGAAGCATAGTCAGTTTACAATGTTGTGTCAATTTCTGGTGTATAGTGTAATAGTTCAGTCATACACGTACACATATAGACTCGTATACATATTCTTTTTCATTATACGTTATTCCTTCATTTTTATTTGTAGGAAGTCAAGTCATTGCTGACCAACCTACACATAAATGTGAGCTAGAGAATCAAGCTGGGGGCTTAATTTTCCAATATGTATAGAGCATCAGTTTCTCTTTCTGTTCAAGGCTCACTTCTCCCTATAACCTGCCTTGTGTTTTCATTCTCTGGAGGGTTCCCTGAGTTTTGTCTGATTACCCACTTCACAGTACTGCCACCCTTGTAATGCTAACACTTCTTTTGCATCATCAATCAATTCTTTTCTTTCCACTTTCCATTTCCAGAATTGTATGAGAAACACTCATTGGCATATGTTAGACTATGGTCACTTCTTATTATTTTATTATTATTTAAGGTAGTCTTGGAGGAAAAGGAAATATGAATATGTAAAGTCAGCTTATCATCTGGAATTTGAAAATGCAATTTATTAGAATATTTTAAGTTAAAACACAGATTATTTTACTTAAAATCAAAACTAACCATTTACATAACTTAATATGTGTAAAGAAGAGATAAATATTGAAAAATATATATCTCTGTATTTTTCATCCTTTGAGTTAGAAAAATCACTCTACCTTCAATCCATCCTTGTTACCGTTTTGCGTTCATCAGCCCTCTGCGCCTACGTTTCTACCTTGCTGAGATTCCACAGTCCCCGTCCTAATGTCATCCACGTGGAAACCCTCACTTTCCCTTCTCCAACGTCATCATACACTCACCCTGAACAAAAACCAAATTCCAAGGAAATGCAACTATCTGCCTGTTTCTTTTCCACACTCAAGCAGCAGAATGTGATACAGAAAGAAAAATTTACAGCCGTGCTGGGAGTGTTCTCACTTTAAATGTTTGACCACATATTTCAAGTAAGCACACACAGTATTTTGTAGGCAATGACACTGGAGTTCTCTTGTCAATTAATTTTCCCTTTCTCCAAGACAGCTACTTTAAACCACTCACCCTCATCCAACTAGCATCACCTCTTCATTTCTTATTTTTTTACTTCATATTTTACTGAGAAATGTAAGCAAACAAAATACAGTGTCCCATCTTCTCTATTTCACTATCAAATTTATCAGTCTCCCTATATTTCTCCCACTCTACCATATATCTTGTTAAATAAAACAATAAAAAATAAAAATAACCCCCATTTCTATCTAACACCAACTCTAAATACCAACTCTTCAGTGTCCACTGGGTTCTGTACCCTCTTGTTTGCCCAAGGACTTGATTGATACAATTGTCTCCTGAAGCACTCATTTCTCCCACTATGTTATATCTTTCCCATCAGCATCAAATAATATGGTAATATCTGCCATCTGAAAAAAAAATCATCTGTAGAACCCCAATTTCTATTCATTTACCACTCCTTTTCTCAGCAACGCTCCTAGAACCAATTATTTACGGGGACTCTCCTATCTTTTACCTTTCATTCTCCTGTCAATCACTATACTCAGGTTTTAGACTCTATTACTCCACTAAAAGTGCTCTTGTCAAGCTCACAGACATCTTCCATTTTGCTAAATCCAATGGTCAACTGTTACTGTCCATCTTACTTCACCTTTCAACAGCTTTTGAAACAGTTAATCACTGCCCTTTTTTTTTTGGAATTTCTTCTTCTCTTAGATTCTGGAGTAACTTAATATTCAGACTATTTTCTCCTCTCCCCTCACTGGCAATTCCTGTTCATCCTCCTTCTCTGGCTTCTCACTTTCAACCTGGTCTCTAGATGTTGTGGGGTCACTGACCTGAGTCCATTAGCTTCTCTTTCCTGACTACATAGACTTCTTCAGCCATCTCACACAGTCTTAAGATGGTAAATACATGCCATTGACTTCCAAATACCTCTAGCTCTTATTTATCCCCTAAATTCCAGACTCATATGTCTGCTACTCGTCATCTTCACTTGTACGTCTAGTACTTCAAGTTAATATTCAAAACAAAACTCTTTCCTTTAAAACACAAAAACGCTCCTCACAGTCTTCATTACCTTTATAAATAGCACAAGATTGCTTAGACCCCAACTGAAGTCACTCTTCCATTTCCTGCTTGCCTCTTACCCAGTAAGCAACTGATTTAGCAAACCCCACCTGCTCAAATCAATCACATACATTCCACCCCAGTCATTTCTCACCACCATCAGTATCGCTACTCTAATCCAAACCACTGCCTTGTCTTGCTTCAGTTAAAATAATTCTTTAAGCAGTCATCTTGTTTTCAGTTACCAGGCTCTCTTAATCAGCTTTCCCTACAGCAGCCATGGTTATCTAAAAACAGAGCATGTCACTTCTCTGATTAAACTCCTCCAATGACTTACGGTCCGACATGGAACTCAGTCTAAACTTGACTGTAGCCGACAAGATCTGACATGATCAGGCCCTGCTTTACCCTTCAGACCCCCTATCTATCATTGCTTCCTTATTCATTATTTCCCTTGACCACTCTGGCTTCATTGCCCATCCTCAACAGCCTGATCTCAGGGCCTTTGTACTTCCTCCTCCTAGAATGTGCTTCTGCAGAATTTTCCACTACTGGGTTCTTTTTATCCTTCAGATTTCTGCCCAGAGCTTTCCTTCTCAGAGAACTTCCCTGGTTCTTTTTAATACTTTAATACTTTAATACTTTTTAATACACATATTTTTTCCTAGAACTTACAAATAGTTAACAGTATATTTTAATTATTTATTTTCTATCCTCCCGTTATATTATGTCTTGTGTGACAGGGGTTGATTCTCTTGCTTATTGGTGTTTTCCTAGATGCTTATAAAAGTGTCTGGCACATGGTGGGTGTTAAATAAGTATTTATCAAGTGAACAAATACTGTGTGCCATACTTTATCCAGCATCTTATATTGGAAACAACTTTATAGTTTGTTAAATATTTCCATACACATTTATGTTAAGTGGCTTGCTAAAGCTAAACATCAGACATCTGTCTAAAATCTATTCCTTCTATCAGAAATATGTGACTATATATAAAGTGTTAACAAACATTATGGTAACAGCTAGTATACACTGAACTACTATATAACAAATACGGCACTTTGGGTACATTGCTTCAGTCTATACTCAGAATGAGTATTTATATTGTATACTGTGTTCTCCGTTTTACAGACTTAGTAACTGAGACTGAGTCAAGTTAAATTACTTACTGGTGGTCACCCCTGCCAAGGTGAGACCACCGATTAAAACTCAGGTCTGTTTGACTCCAAACCCATGCTACTTACACCAACTCCCTTTTCAGATTAGAGCCCCAATATAACTCATCTGCATTAGTAACCACATGACTCACACCTACTTATAAAGGTTTTTATGTCATTTTTATTTCACTTCAGCACTCAAACACATCCCTCCCTATGTTCAGTTAGTCTGAGTCTGACACAGACTTCAGTGAATTTATTTAAACGTTAATTTGAGGCACTTTGCTGGGCACTGTAGAGTCAAAGCAGAGCAAAAACGCCTGGCCAGGGAAGAAGTTATAGCATGAGGGGAGTCAAGGGCTATTTAAAGTAGCAGCAAAATTCCTCTGCTTTCTGAATAAGAGGAGAATCCAGCTTAATTAAATTGTGGTCAACTGGATACACCTACTTATTATAATAGGCTGATTACTCATCTTTACTGGATTTCTACTAAAGAGATGGGGGTTTGGGCCAACATGCCTAGTACTCTTTATGGCCACAGCAATCCTACTTGTGGGCAGGCCTGGTATTTAATTATGAAGTAAGAGTGGCTGGCTCTTTTTCTATTGCTTCCTTTCTGATGACTCTCACTTATGTGAGAAAGACTGTTATTGTCAAATATTTTTGTAGTCAAGTTGTGAGAACAAACAGTACTACCTGAATCTGGAAGCCAGGAACTTACATCAAGGATTAAATATATATATGAGCACTCTCTCTTACTTGAGTGTATATGTGTATGTATGACTGCGTGTGTGTCCGTACTGAACCCAATCATAGCTTTCACTCTGTAATAATAAAGAATTCTTAGGAATAAATATGTAAAAAAGTCATACATTAGATCAAACCAGCAAAATATTGTGGATAAGCCATTTTACTTGTTTTTTCCTATAACCAGCACTAACATACTGACAGCAATGTTCAGGAAGCGTGGCAGAGCATGGGAATTGTTCTGTGACATTGTGCTCAGATATTCTTCTGTTAGAGATAATATGAAAGCAAAACAATAACTAAAACTGACTTAACCCACACTGTGCCACAAGTCCATTCACCACACAGAGAGCACATACACGCCCACATGAACATAGACACGCGTGCATGTCTGCTGAACTTTAAATGGTTACATCAGCGGTGTGTTTAACTCAGAGCTCAACTCCACTCTCCACACAGAGATACTTTAGTGAATTTCCCTTCAAAGATCCTACATTTTCAAACAGCGAATCCTGGATAAGAACTGCCTTGTTTAACCTATGCTTTAACTTACGTTTTTGACCCCAAAACACAAATATTTCAGAAGCAATGGAAAGTCTCAGTTGTTGTCAAAAAGGTTTAACAGAAAAAGCACAATTATCTTGATGAATTATCCAGCCACCCACAAATTCAGTCAGACTTGGGCTCAATTTTTCTTCATTTACAATTTCTCTGGGGGGAGGGTATAGCTCAGTGGTGGAGTGCATGCCTAGCATGCACGAGGTCCTCCCTTAAAATTAATAAATAAATAAACCTGTTTACCTCCCCTCCCAAAAATAGTTAAATAAATCCAGAAAAAAAAAAAAAAAGCTCTCTGGTCCCAAAAATTATTTTAAAAATAAATAAATAAAAATGAATTTTCTTTGGCAAGATGTAAACATCGCTATAAATATCTTTGTCTTCTATATAAAAGTTATAATAAACATTAACTGATATAATTATACAAGGACTTAGAAAGTTTGAAGTCCTATGTAAATGTGAATTATTAGTTTTTATCCATTAACTCTTTCCCAATATGAAAATTCTAACTTTTAAATATAGAAACCCTAGCTACCCAGAATCTTCAGAGTCCACTATGTATTAATTTGTTTACGATTCTGAACTACGAAGTCCCATGATTCTATGAACAACTGTGAAGCTCTCTTTGACCAAGTGAAAGGCTTGGAGTAACTAAAATGCCTTTCCTCTACAGTTCAAGTTAATATTATCAGGAAGTTCCAGAACACCTGGTTATTACCCATATTATTCTTTAGCTATTTGTTTAAAATGTAATGTAGATAGAATAAGTCACATACCTTAAATATGCATTTGAACTTAGATAACTCTGTATAGTTGTATAACCAACACCATAATCAAAATATAGAACATTGTTATCATCCCCAAAATTCCCCTTGCCTCCTCCCCAAGTCTCTCAAGTAAGGTCCCAGGCAGCCAAAGACCAGCTGCTATCATATTTTTTCTAGGCTTCCACATAAATGGAATCTACAATATATATTCTTGCTGCCTGGCTTCCCTAGCACAGCATAATGTTTCTGAGATTCATTCCTGTTGTTGCATATAGCAATAATTCAGTCTTCTTTATTATTAAATACTATCCATAATAATATATCACCATTTGTTTATCTATTCACCTGCTGGACATTGGTTTATTTTTACAGGCTTTCACAAATAAAATTGCCACAAATATTTTTATATTGACCGCTCTGGACTAAATTTTGTCCCCCAAAATTCGTATGTTGAAGCCCTAACCCCTAATATGATGGTATTCAAAGATGAGGCATTTGGGAGGTAATTAGGTTTGCATGAGGTCCTGAGGGTGGGTCCTTCACGATAGGATTAGTGATTAGTCCCCCTACAGAAAGACGAGAGAGCTTGCTCACTCTGTCTGCCGTGTGACAGTGCAGCAGAAGGATGACCATCTGCAAGCCAGGAATGGCACTCTCACCACCGCAAGCCCATGCTGGCATCCTGATCTCAGAATTTGAGCCTTCAGAACTGTGAGAAGGAAATTTCTGTTATTTACGCCACCCAGTCTATGATATTTTCTTACAGTAGCACAAGCGAAGACACTGACCTTTGGACATATGTTTTCAATTTCCTTGGGTGAATTCATAAAAATAAATGAAATTATGGGTATGGTTAATTTGTATGTTAACTATGTTAACTAAATTGACAAACTGTTTTTCAAAGTGTTCAAATCATCTTACATTTCCACTGTCATTTTTCCATTGTGTCAATGTGTAAGTTTCAGTTCTATGTTGTCAGAAAAACTTTATGTTGTCAGTTTGATCTTCCCATAATCAAGAACAAAAGTCAAACATAAAACAAAGCTGAAAAATTTTACTAGGAATATTTGTACTCCATCACCTCGATTGTACCGTTAGCATACTTTTCATCACAGGTCTATTTCTCTACATATCCGCCACCCTTCCATTAATCTAATTTATTTTTGGTGCATTTCAAAGTAAATTGTAGACATTGGTGCACTCTTTTCTGAATAATTTAACATTCAAATCATTAAACAGACTTCACCATTAGTTTACATTTTTAAATTGAGGTAAAATTTTAATACATTTGAATACACAACTGAAAGTACACCCTTGATGAGTTCTGGAAAATGCTTGTATCTGGTGGACTAATGTCTAAAGAAGGAAAACATTAAGATCACCTCAGAAGTTCTCCTCTGGCCGTCACTGCTAGTGGAAATCAATATTCTGAATCTGCCATCATAGACTGCTTTTGCCTTTTCTAGATTTTTATTTTGTTCTCCCTGCATCATACTGAACCATACATACTGAGTTTAAAAAAAAAAAAGTTTTGTCACACACCCTCAGGCATGGAGTTCTCAGTACTTTGTTTCAGACAAGGTTTGTACCCTTGGGCAAAGGTGCTGAGCTCTGAGAAATCGCTACCTCTAAGCAGAAGCTCTGCAACACCGCACAGGGATGGGACTCAACAGCAGTGCCCTGCCACCCACAGAGTGACACCCCTGCTCTGTGAGTGGGTGCTTGGGGGCAGTGGCAGTGACAGCCCCTGTTCCTCTCGGCTTGTCCACGGAGGCATGGGCCCTCCACCCTGTAAGTGTGCTGGATCAGGGGTGACTGAGGTTGAGTATTCTCAGCCTGCCAGGTTTAAAGCAGAACTTCTAGCCAGGAGCAAGGGCTGGGTGGAGGAGAGGCGCTTTGTCTCAGTCCTCTAAGCTGTACCAGCCAGAAGAGCTTCTGCATCAAGCGGCTGTGACACATGGGCAGGACTAGCGGCCTCCTCTCCCGTAGTGAGATGAAGACTGGGAACCTGAAGGTGACAGGAACTTCCTTCCCCCATCCCATCTGCTCGGCTACCCCTTCCTGCCATAAACCCCCAAGAGTAGTTTCCGTAAGATGGCGCTCCGGTGGGGGGGACAGAAGGGTTTGTGGATCAAATTCCGATGACTCTTGCCGTTCTTACTGAAGTTAATTAGAATGTTTTGAATAAAGGCTTTTACATTTTACATTGCAGTACACCCTTAGAAAAATTTCCAGAAATTATAGAGGATCAGTTTTGGTAACCTTTTTTCTGCTTTAATGCATATTTTTTTTTTTTTGAGAGTGTGCCCCTCTTCTCACCCACCATTCCAGAAGTAGAAGCCCGTGAAGTCCATTCTTTCATTCCATAAATTGGTAATTTGTGCTTTCTCTCGTATTTTTTTTTTTGGATCAGTTTAGCCAGAGGTTTATTAATTTAGTTTAAGATTTCTGAACAGCTACTTTCATTTTCACTGAATTTTCTCTATTGTTAGGTTTTTTCTCTTTAATCTCTTTCAACTTTCATTTTTTATTTTTTTCTCCGTTGATGTTATTTTTATTTTGTTTTTCCAGCTTCTAAAGGTCATTGGTTTTAAACCTTTCCTCTCTTTTAATATAATAATTGAAAGCACTAAATTTTCCTCTAGTCACTTTTTTAGCTGCATCCCACAAATATTATTTCAGTTAAAAATCTTTAAATTTTCCTTTTGATTTCTTCTTTGACTTTCAGTTATTTACATGTAGTTGTCCAAACATTTGGGGATTTTTTACACATATTGTTTTGTTATCAATTTCCAGGTTATTTTGTGATTCTAAAATAAACTCTGTACGTTTGCAATCATTCTCAATTTATTGAGAGCCCTTTTATGCTCCACCATATCGTCTATCTTGATGACTGTTTCACTTCGATTTGAAAATAAAATGTATTTTCTGTTGGCAGTGGAGTGATTTCAATTAAGTTCAGTTGATTAATAGTGCTTCTTAAGTCATATATTTTTATTAATTTTCTATATATTATATCAATTACTGAAGGGGCATTGTTGACACTAGTAACTCAGATTTTGAATTTTTTATCTATGTATATATAATATATAAATTTTTTTATTAGATAGATCCCCACTTCTTTCAGTGCTGCCTTTTATCCCTGTATCCAAAGCTGCTCTTATTCAGAATATTGAGAAAGCACATTTCCAAACTCCCCTTGAAATGAGTGGTCGCTGTGGGTTTAAGATTCTGCTTTCTCCAATCTCATAAGCAAAGTATAAATCATCTGTCCATCTTACAATTTCCAGACTTTTCTCTCAATCTTTCATCTGCTGTCATCTTCTACCTCATTCTCTCCCACTTTAATTTTGAGGTTATGTGTTTTTCATTATTTTATTGTCAGCTTAGGGTGGATTCTGGAGAGTCAACTAAATATACCTATATGTCCATCATGTTTAACTGAGACTAATATTAGTTACCATAGTGAAATTCTTGAAAAAAAAAACTTAATGTTTTATAATTTTAAAAATAGCTTAGTTATTTATGGTAATTCTGCTTATTAGAACAACATGCCATAATTTAAAAAAATTTTTATAAAGATTAAATCCTTATGCAGAAAATGCTTGTGGTGAAGAATGGAATAATTTTACAGTCAGCATGATTGCAGTAGTATTTTAAAACATCCTCTAATGGGAAAGCAATAAGAATTAAAAGGTACCCTTCAACATGTTAGCAGTGCATAAAAGTGATAAAACTATAAATTATTTGTAATTATTTTACATCATGTCTGTGCTCCCTGTGTTTACTTCGATGACTAGATAATATTTTGATAATGAAAGAGAAATTGGACAATAGAATATATGCATAGAAAAATGCCTTATTCACATCATAGAAGCTTCATTTCCAAGTCTTTTGTAAAAATCAACAGTGCCCCTTTCTATGCCTAGCTGGCCAGTTGTTTCTACCAGCTGGACATACTGGCAATTCACCAAGAGAATGGCAATCACACCTCATTTCCATAATCATGGAAATTGTTTAGCAGCTGCTGTTTCTTTTCTATTTAACCTTTCTATAGGAATATGTACTTTGCAAAAGGATTTGGGAATGACAATTAGTGAATCTTGGTACCATCAGTGTAGATAATGTAGACCCATGGAATAGCCAGCCATTAACTAGTTACCTAACTGTACGTGTATGTGTGTGTATATATGTGTATATATTTATATATATATTCTCAAAACAAATATTTGTATCTGTTCAATGAAAGTTTGACTTCAACACGGCTATTATAAAAAATACTGTACTCACTTTCTGTATGATAACGGAGAAATCTATTTGAAGTGACTTATACCAGTTGTTTTCAAACTTTCTTAGTGAATGGTGTCTTTAACATCTTAGTACTTCTTTTTTTTTCATGGCACATCTTAGGTCAAAGAAGTACCTAACAGTTCCATTTATTTATTAAAAAGTTTCAAAAATGTAGTAAGTATTTATATCCCAATAGCTAAGTAGGGTTCTAAAAAATTATTTGTCATATGAAAAGAATTTCATTCTTAAATAATCATAATTACTGATACTAAATGTGCCTTTTGGGCTCTGTACGCTCTCTCAAGCCTTGGAATCAGATTAGACACCATCATCTTTATTTGCTATTCCACTCTGGTTTTCTTGCTTTATATTGGTACTTGCTTATTATTATAGCAATCAGTGAAAACCTAGCTTCACAAAGCTATGACATCATTGAAAAATATCCAATTGGATCCAATGTTGAAACTATGAAATATCTCAAACTAGCGTAGTTCCTAATAGATATTGAATATCTCTCCCTTTTTCTCAAAACATTTAAATTGTCCCTCAAGAGTCCTCTCCGTGGTTCTCTGGGATGCCTCAAATATCATTTTGGAATTGTAGATTTGCACACATATTAACAATATTTAGAAAGCTAGTATCTACTCTGCTTTCAGAAACATGTTTGGATTTAAAGAAATTAGATGATCCTTCCATAGAAGTGTTTTAAGTCCTAGAGCTAAAAGAATCCCTGAATTGTATCTAATTCAATTAACCTGCCTCACAGATGAAGCCATTAAAACAAGTAGATTACAACGCTTACCAAAGGACACAGAGCTAATTAATAGAATACCACTGTTATATCATTTCTGATGTTTAATTACGAAGTTCTGTTGACTTATCACCCTTCATCATTGAAAAAAAGGAATGTCTTTAGCCTTTCATCTCCTAGTCTTGCAAGAGTGGGGATTGAATATGTTCAATAAATGTCCCCTTAGCTTATTTAAAAGTCCAGATAGGTATGCATGGTAATTCAGGTCTGATTCTTTTTTTCACATAATGATACGTTTGAGAATTGATTCTTACAGTCACATGATGCAAAATACAAAGTTTAATTCACTCACTAGTTGGATACAAAAGCAGTAGTGCCCTTGCTTCTTGAAACCAAATCTTTAAAACTATTCATATGTTATTAGAATAGCTTTCAGCATAACAGCTCTGATCTATATTTATCTTAATCTCACCAATTTTTGCCTTATTAAGTAACTTAAAATTTTGATTATTTCAAATATATTCAACTATTTGTTCTTATGGCACTCAGACACAAAACACTGAAATAAAACCAAGGAATTGGTTCTAAAAATAATTGACTATTAAATAACTCAAGATTAACACAGAACTGCATGTATTATTTTATCAATATGCTACTTTATTCAGCCTACCAATTTACTCAAAATGTTCTTAATTGCCATATGCTGTGGTAGCTTCCAGGAATTCAATGCAGCATAAAATGCCTATTGTTAGTAGTTCAAAATCTAGTAAAATACAAAGAAACATAAACAAGGAGCTCTAATAAAATATGGTGAATAATATAGCAAAACAATCATAACATTAAAGACAAAAAAACACAATTTATTCTATCTATACAGGTCAGGAAAGAATTGAGAAAGGAGGGGACAATTGAACCAAGGGAGAAAGTTTGGCCAGGATGGAGAAGTCTGAGATAAAGAATCCTAAATGTGTAGGAAATTTCTCGGAGGGAACTCATAGCTAGGTGTGTTGCAGTTTGGAAAGGAGGAGAGAGAAACACAGAATATTATTGTGGGAAGGAACAGTTGAGGAAGCTGAGTCTCAGAGGGGCTACTGACTCACATTACCTGGGAGGGACTCAAGTCTCACACTCAGACCCCCATAACACTAGATAAAAAGTATGTTTTCTCCAGAGCAAGTATTCAGCCATGGTTCTAACTCACGTCTTCAGGATATGTCACAGGCACCAGAACCACCTGTGTCTGAACTCTAATCATCGTCTGATCCTGGAGTCTTACTTACCTTCTCCGATCTTTTAGATTCCCATCATAAAAATGTGGGTAATATAAATTAAAATCCAATGACCAGAAGAAGTGATAATTAACATCACTGAGAGAAGATAACAAAGTTCAAGTTGAAATGATTGTATTGTGCTTTTAGTAGGGACGGCAGAAAACTGGACAGCTCATTCTCTACCTAAAGGGACATCCAATGTTTAGTCCAGGTTCAGTCAGAAAAACGTCATGTTAAAATGTAGCCCAAAGTTTTGCTAGAGCTTCCACTTTTTCAAGAAAAGCTAGAAATCTGGATCTTTAAATGCAAAATCTTCAATTTTTCAAGTGCTTTCTTTCAGCATTAATCATGTACCTTGTGTTCTTCCTGCATCAACAGGCATTCAATTTCATGGCTATTCTGGAGAAGTGCTAGAGGAGTGTTTTATTTTTATGACAAGCTATAGAAACTTTCCATAATTTTAACAGTCTTTACACTGCTTGTGTTCACATAAATGACCTGCCTCTAATGCTCCTGCCAGCTAGCTAAAATAGCCTTAGGAAAATGCACATCACTCACACAGCTTACCTATGGGTATCCCAAGGGAAAAAGGATGGGTTGAACTAAGTTAGCTTCCCCGAGTTGTCCTGGTTATTTCACAGACAGTTGAAAACAGAGTAGATTCTGGGACCTTTGCATACTAATTAGCCTCAAAGATAACAAATAAGATAAAAGACTTTGCTCTCTTTTCAGCATTATGAACTTTCTGGGCTCCGGGCATTGGGTGACCTGCTTGGCCAGGACCACAGCTAGAGGATGCAGTAACAAAGTGAAGGAGAAAGGAAGGAAGATTTCCCAAGAGGCAGAATTCCATGGAGAAAGCCCCTGAGGCACTTAGGGAAACAAATTAATCTGCACCTGGGACTGTGCACCTTCTTCCAAGCCTGGCGCTTGACTCAAATCACCGTAGGCTGACACTGGGCATTTGCCATCATCTGCCCTCTGCTTCACTACCCTCCTGACTTTGACAATCTGTCTTCACTACTTTTATTTCTCTCTTGCCTAGTTTCTTGTTAAGTAAAAACTTCATCCAGTTGGGTCTTTAGACAAAGACAACTGTTAAACCCCAAGAAGAATTAATAGCGAAGGCAATTATGGCACCATATTTTTGACACTGTTCTGATGAGCGTTTAGGTTTGTGTCTTTATTGTGCTTATTTCCTCAAGGCTGCTCAGCTGGCAGAGTGGGGCAAGCACTGAGTTAGCACTTGGACACTTGGGTTGAATCCCTGTAATGAAGTGACATTAGGAACTATTTAACTTGTCTGAAAGTTGGGCTTTTCATCTCTAACCATAATTCTCTCGTCCTTGTATTTCACTGAAGATTAACATAATTAATTTAGATTAAATCACTTCTATTCTTCCCCTCCCCTGAAACCGATTTGAATTACAGTAAACGCGCGCACTTGTGCGCGTACGCGCACACACACACACACATACACACTCAGCTTATAAAAAGTAAAAAGGATAAACAAATGCATTCCATGCAAAAGCTAACCACAAGATTACAGTCTGGATTGGAGAACTCTAACAATGATCTTAAACAAGTCCACCTGAATCCACATAGCTACTCAGAGCTGTTAAATTCTGCTCAGAATAGTCTAAGGTGCAAGGTGAAAAGGAGGGTATGGTTACTAGCACAACTTTTCCTTCTCACAGTTGAAGAACGCTCCTAGTTTTTTTTTTGAAGAAGCAAAATTGAGAATTTTCCTGTAATCTTTCTAAACGAAATAGTCTCTGCTGAGGCCTCAAGGTAGTTTACAATGTCTGATGTTCAACCCTATCTAAAAATAAGTCCAGTGGAATCACATCATATCTGTCATTATCATTTATCTGTATTTGCATTATTTACATATCAGAGAATTGCAGGCTGACTCAGATACGGGGATTATCTCAGGTCCTAACTAGGTTAGGTTATTTATTTTCTCACTGGAATTGTGAGATACCAACCAATGACAGTATGGCTGAGGAATATTATTTTGTGGGGGAAGGGCAGGAAGGAGGATTTAACATGCTTCAAATTTTCCTCAGTCTTTGATATGTAATCAGGGCCTGCAACAGTGGACTTTGTCATTTGATACATGGACAACAGCTTTCGTGAGCATTCTGAATCAAGCTTTACTTTAGTAAAGAAGGATCTCATTAAACTTGTTTCCAAAAATGTTAATGCAAAGCAGTTGTGCAAAATATTTAAATTAAAATATGGCGTGATTATGGAGGCATTCATTCCCATGGTCTGTCAGACCAACATCTAGCACTGTTGTAACTCCCAGGAGAGCAGAGGCCTGGTGAAAGCTGATGCAGACTCACCAAGAGGAAGGAAGTAACAATTGCAATCATTCCTTTACAGATTCAGTACAAGGGGAAAAAATACAAAGACTGCCATTCTTTATGCTGAGTTCCTTTTATATAGAGTTATTCTTGACGATCTGAATGAAAATTAAAATCCATTAAAAGAATAAATATTCAGCAGGAGGAGAGCTCAGACATTCACAAGACAGAGCAGCAAGCAATGATTCTCTTACCAAAAGGAGACATATCATTCAGCAGTTTCTGAGAGTTTGCCTTCAATGGCACCAAAATAATGAAAAGCCCATTTCAGTGAAGTGAAATTAAAATCTACTGAATACCGCAGTCTTGAATTTGATTCCAAGACATTTTTAAAGCTATAATACTCGACTTAAGATGCCGCTAAAACTTACTGCCTCATTTCTGTAAAGTAGTTTGGTTTTCGAAGGAAAATAATTGTTACATGCAAAGAAACTGCCTTGGTTTCCGCAGAATAAGTCTGTTTCTCTATATATGAATTAATATCTGTATGTTATATATATATTTTTTGCCACATAAACTTTTTTTCCTATGTACAAAAGCACTTTGCCAAGGAAAATAGTGAAAACATTATATTCTCTTTGGTTCCTAAGAAAAGAGAATGGAGAACTGAGTAGGACCCCTGTTTTCTTTTTCTGTTGGATTCCATGTCTTGTTCATGGACTTTTTCAGTTACGATTCCCTCTATTGAAACATTCACACTAACTGGATGGAATCCTTTCCTTCTTCAAAATTCCATAGATTTTCCTAGTGATTATTCCAAACAGCTTCTTTATACATCTAATCATGGCTCTCTATGGGCAAAGCTTACTCCTGGAGAGGTAAGACTCTTGAAGGCAGAGACTGGATCCACTGTGGACCAGAAGTATGCCTCTTGCATGTCAGGTGCAGAGGTAACCAGTGTAATCAAACTTGGAATGAAGAGAAACCTACCTTTCACCTGACCAAGTTGTCAAATGAGAAGTTTTCAATTTAGAAGGGGAGTAACAAGCTTTCTTTGACCCCAGTGGCCCCTGTGTCCCTATTCTGCCTGCCCCGGCATGACGAGTGCTAAGTATCAGAAAGGCTTAACTACCCCAAAACAAAGACACTTTAACATCTCCTACATTTAAAAACTGACATTCAAACACCCATTTTCCCAGTTAAGAGGAAGTTTTTATTCTCTCAAGAAAACGTTAAATCAACCCATTTCCGTAAGTGCTTTGACTGTTGCTACAAGGTGCCATTTAAAGGACTGTTTCCACACAGTTTAATTAATGCCCTCTGTGACAATAATAGTTTTGCAAAAACAAACTCCTCCTGGCAACATCACGCTGCGTCTTGTCAGACTTCACGGGTATAGCTCTTTCCATTGACTCTGCTCAGCCCCCTTCGCCATGTCTCGTTTAACTTTCACAGGCTCTCACCAGCCACCTTTCACCAAGCCTCTATGTGCAGCAGAGGTACCAGTTCAGATTTCTCTCTTATGGAGTTCTGTTTTCAGACCCTTGTTATCTTTTCCTTCCCAGCAGATCAATTATAGGGTCACTCAGTTCATACAAATAGCTTTCCTCACCTGGGGCTGGCATCCTGCGCCCTTCCTTCCTGGAAGTCAGGTGCTCTTTATACAGATGGTTCATTTCCTCTCAACAGTACCTGTGCCCCGGGCTCTAGGGAATGGCAGGCAGTTCTCTCCAAGCCACAGCAAATCACTTACACCTTTCCACCCAAGCAATTGTTTATCTACGCAGCTTATATTTGCATAGTGATAAAGAAAAAGCCACCTAACTGACTCCTCCCATAATCATGGAACGCTCCTTCAAGGTGACTGCTGTCTCCCAACTGTGCACACAGAAGTGACGAGCAGGGTTATTGTTTATTCTTCATCACAAATGGCAGTTTCAGAGACATAATCCTCCTTAATGCTCACTGTGCAAAAACAGCAAAGAACAACACTGGGGCTTATGCAAAAAGTACAGGTGACGTAAGTGTCCCCTTACTACCAGTAGAATGATGGTTTTCCAAATCTGTCTCTGACATTCTCTCTGTGACTTACTGCAGCTGGTCTCTCTGGTCATTAGCGTTTACGTCTATCATAGAGAGAACCGCAACACAGCTTAACAAAACTTTTTTTATGACTCATCTAATACATGTTTGTTCTTACTCATCAGCGACATAAAGTTTTTGTCCTCTAAATGTTCAAAATATGTTGGTTGAAAAGACGGTCACGTATAGACTGAACAACAAACAAATCAAAACATGATTACCACAACAGAATTACAGATAAAGTACCATGGGAATACCATGGAGTTGGAGTTCAGCTCAGGGAAACAACATTGTGATCAAATAATAGATCTGGGGAGCAACAAATGTGATGTTTTCAGTCAGGGCTTTCTGGGTTCAACCCTGAGCTCTTTCCACTACCGCACCGCAATCCACGGGAACTGCATAAAGATCAGACTGAATATCGCTTATGACAGGAAATTTCAAAGTAAAAATTGTTTTTAACATTTCATGTATAAATGCTACTAATTATAATACTTTTGATACATTTTGTGTCCCTCACAGCTCTATTATATACTCTGATCTGCATGTCACCGTGGGAAAATGTGTTGTTTCCAATGCAGTGGGAAAAAAAACACGGGCTTTGGAGTAGATTGCTAGCTATTTAAGCTCCCTGAGCTTCAATTTCCTCATCTGTAAAAAGCTTTGCAACATTCAGAGAGAAATTAAATGAAAAAGTGAATGTAAAATGCCCAACATACTATTTGCACAACTTGCCACTCTAGAAAGGTCAGTTATCTCTCCTTAAGTTAAGAGAAAATGTTCCTCTAAGTCAGTGTTGCAGAATATTAGAACCGGCAAGGACTTTAGTAATAATCTAGTTTAATGCCTTTTTTTTCCAGAGGTGTATGATAAATCCAATAGATTTGATTTTTACTTTCCAAAGGTCACACAGACAGATTTAAAAGGATAATTTTCTAACATATTGAAGAACCCTCTCTGTACCCAGAGAAGGGCTGCAATGCTTAATAACAACGCTGGCCTGGATTTTAGAAAATCCATTTAACATCACGCCTAAAATGTGAGACAGGCTGAAAAGATGCCATTAATAACATCACTGGAACTGCTTTCATTATAAACAGTACTGCCTGTATTCTTATTCTTCTCCAAGGCACTGTAATTGTGCAAAGAAAGTTGAAATGGTAGTGCAGAACAGAAATATATTTTATAAAATAAATAATTGTAAAAGGTGATTTTAAATACATTTTTCATCCTGAGGCTGATGCTTAACTTTTTATATGTAATTTTGAAAATTATCTGATTTGACAAATATCTTCATGTTCCAGAAAACCAAGTAACTAATTTTTATCATTATACTGCATTATAACTTAACTTCAGCTAAATCAAGTTAAATCCATGTTTAAGTCTTTCTTTCCCTTCAAGCTTAATCTAGGAAGCACAGAGAGAAGGAAAGAGGAAACCATCTGTAGCAGAATTACTACCGAAATGGCAGTTAATTTTGTTTGATTGTCAAGTTTATTGACTATGAGTTTTGCCTTTTGTGAAGCTGTGATACTTTTCAGTGAAAATAATTAGGAAATCTTTCTTTTATTTTGGTAAAATTACCAGAATCATTCTTTGTTTACACAAATAAAGGAAATAAGAATGAACCTAGTATTTTTCAGAAAGCTGGTAACCAAGGATTTTGCCTAAAAAGCCCTAATTACAGCTTAAGACTTAGTTCGTTGATGTGCAGAACTTCAGTTGGTCATACATTAGAAAATTTCTTGCAGACTCCAAAAGTATTTTAGGAGGGATGGACCCAAAGCCCTCATAATCTTTCCACGTGGTAACATGTGTGATAACTTTTGTGATCTAACCTAGTCACATCTAAGGCACAGAGTAAGCACTTTGGAAAATTTGGTTCTTTCCCCTGCATCTCCGGACTCTACTGTTCCATGATCTCCAACGTGGATGTTATAACTTTAACTTCTCTGTGCCAAGGGCTTCTGACCTTGCTTACCTAGGTCTTCACAGCCTTAATTCCAACTTGCCAGCTTTGGTACATATTTTTCAATTTTAACGTTTTATGTTAAAATTTTTCATCTTCATAATATATTCTCTGCTACCCATGGGTTCTTGCCTACTCCCTTTAAGCCTTTGTTTGGTCTCCTTAATGAAATCTCCATATTCTACATTCACAAGCAAGGGCTTTCTATACCTCAGTGTGAAGCTGACCTCACTGAGGAAACTTACCAGCAACTCAACACTGAGAATATAGTACCTTTATATAGTTCATTTTTTTAAAAATTTCTTCCCATGACATGAAAATCAATAAAGATTAAAATTCAGAATATCTTAGAAAACGTGTACCTCCATGGATTTTACATTCTTATTGCAGAATGTTTGTCAAATGCTCCTTATATGTAATTTTATGCATTTTATACATAAATGTGCATAAAAGGAAGGGAACTTTTTAATAAACAAAATAATTGTACATAACAGAAAAAGGATTTTAATAATACAATAAAATTAAAGTATTATATGCAATGACAAGGATAACATTTATGTAATAAGAAACCATATAGAAAAATAAGGTCATTTTAGTGAATAATTTTGAATTTGGGGAAGGGTATTTATGAGTGTTAGACTATTATAAAGCCTGTAACACACTAATTATTTCTGGGTTCCATTTTGGTTGCTCAGTATCAAAAAAACTCTGATTCACACATTTAAATATACTGTAAATAGGGACAATGTTTAATTAAGCAAAGAATGCAGAAAAGACCATTCTATTACACTCAAGAAAGAGTGTCTTAGCTTGGGTTACTTTAACACAACACCTAGACTAAACTGCAGAAAATTTTAAAATATATTTATCTGACACCTATCATGCCACATATTGGATACGTAGAAGTGAATTGATAACACATAAGCTCTCCCTCCAATGGTATCTTCCACAGCACGTAACACAGTGATAAACACGCTGAAAAGTCTTTGCCTGTTACTTTTTGGAAGCCTGACTCATATAATAGGTGGTGGAAAAGGAAACAAGCATGATTTTTAAAATAATAAATAAATTTTGTGCTCCATAATTATCATTTTAATTCTACCAACGTGCACATTGTTCTTCAAAAAAGTAGACTATGATTAATTAGAAAATCATATTATAAAAACTAGGACAATTGCAAAACTATACTAAACAAGACAAAAAACACATAAAAAATAAGTAAAAAGCCACTAATGAAGATAAAATGAAATTTTAAAAACACACAAATTTAATCCAAATACAGGCAGAAAAAGGGAACTGAATAATTTTTAAAAAGTGGAACAAATAGAAAAAAACAACTAACAAAATGGTGGATTTTAGCCCTCAAATATTACTAAATGGATAATTATTTAATCTCTTAATCATCATATGCAAAACATGAACCTTGACCCACAACCATTACATAAACAAAATTAACTTAAATTTATCATAAGTCTAAATGTAAAACCTAAAACTATAAAATGTCTAGAATCATATCTAACAGAAATATCGAGACCTGGATTTAGACAAAAATTTCTCAAAAATCATACACACACACACCCACCCACACATACACACACACACACACACACACAAAGAACAAAATGACAAATTGAACATCAACACATTAATAACTCTGCTATCCAAAATTCAATGATAAGAAAATAAAGGAGTAAATGACGCACTGGAGAAAATGTTTGAAAAACATAATAAAACACTTGTATGCAGAATGTATAAATAACATTCAAACTCAGTAATAAAAAAAAATACAGAGGGGCAAAAATTTCAACAGACCCTTTACATATTGTGTGTGTGTTTATATGTGTGCACTCAGCTTCACTCACTGACAAAATGTAAATTAAAATCACAATGAGATACACTTAGTCTGAATTTGAACGGTGTGTTTCAGTTTCCTAGTTTGTTAATTTGCCTTAACAAATTAGTGCAAACTGGGCTGCTTAAAACAATAAAAATATATTATCTTATAGTTTTGGAGGCCAAAAGTCCAAAATCAAAGTGTTGGCGGATTGCTTCCATCTAGCGGCTTTAAGGGAGAATCTGTTTTTACCTCTTGCTAACTGCTTGCCGCTGGGGGTAATTCTCGGCAGCCCTTGAGTTACAGACCTTTGCTTCCATCATTGCCTCCAACTCACATGGCCATTCTTCCTGTATGTCTGTTTATTCCCCCTTCTCTTCTTTTTATAAGGACTTACTTGGTTTTATACCCCATCCTATTCCAGAATAATCTCATTTTGAGATTCTTCCCTTATTTACATCTGCAAAGACCCTTATTCTCATAAAGGTCTCTTTGTGAAGTTCCAGGTAGATGTATCTTCTGGAAGCCACGATTCGATTCTCTACTAACTCCCAGAATACATTTTTTTAAGTGACATAATCTGGTTCCGGTGATGATATAGAGAAACTGGATCACTTAATGCATGGCTGGTGAATATGCAAAATGGTACAGCTACTTCAGAAAATAATTCGGTAACAACACCAGCAATCCCACTTCAAAAGTATTTATCCAAAAGAAATAAAAAATTATAGTCACATAATCCCTTCATGTGAAATTTTAGAGTATGACTTTATTGGTAATTGCCCCGAAGGCGTTCAGAATGAGCCTTCCCAAAATACGTCACTTTGGCATGTGGATTATTTTGCACTGAAGACAAAGCCCAAGAGACTAGGAAGAGCTTTTTATCTCTCCTTTAACTACCTAGAATAATTTAGGTAGGGGGCATGGCTCAGAAATAAAGCTATTCCCAGAGGTAACCTTTCATCTGAGTGACCTACCAGCAAAGCAGGGCAAACTACTAATTACCAACCATCTGCTCTTCTTATTGTGCTGTGATTACCGTTCTCTCCTTCGAAGCCCCAGGCCCCTATCCCATTCCTTAGCTCAGGATGGCACAGAAGCCTCAACTGTCCTATGTGCCCTTGAGTCTCATATTTTTCAGGACTCCCATACATAGAAAATTAAATTTATTTTTCCCTTGTTAATCTGTCTTATGCTAACTTGATTATTAGACCAGCCACAGAACCTAGAAGGATAGAGGAAAATGTTTCCCTCCCCAAAACGCCAAACTGGAAATAAAGCAAATGTCTCTCAACTGATAGCTTCATAAGTAAAATGCAGTGCATCCTGAAATTGAAGGAATACGCCTGAGCAATAAAACAGCTAGTTTTATAATAAAAGAGCTTGTGATACATGTAACAGGTGAATCAATCTGAAGTGCATTATGCTAATGGAAAGAACCTAGACTCAAAAGACTTCACACTGTATGATTCCATTTATATGACATTCTAGAAAAGGCACCACTAAGGAAATAGAAAGCACTTCAGTGGTTTCCAGAGATGTGGGGTGAGGGTACATATTAACTACAAAATGATACTAGGGGATTTGGGGGAGTGATGCAACATGTTCCACATCCTAATGGTGGCAGTGAACAAACTTGATAACAGGTATAGAATGAAAGATCTCATTTAACTTGATCATTATGTCAACTGCAGGAAATGAGCATTTCTAACTTTGTTTCTAATATCTGAAGAGTAGGGAATCAGAAAATCACATACATTAACCAACTTTAAACATAAACTACTTCATTCCACACCCCACAGGCTTGCAATGGCTCCGTACTGCACTTAAAATGCCATTGAGGTGATGTTGTGTGCTAGAACTTGCACCACAAAGGGACAGGAAAGACACTGATCTCAGTAGCATTCCAATCACAGGAGGTGGGGGCAGAAAGGGAGAAAAAGAAAAAAGAGAAAGAATATTGCCAGCTGCCCTTCATCTAAACAGAAGGAAGTGAGTGAAATTTCCTGATTATATAAAGTTGTCTCTCCTTCAAACTCTTGTATAAATATCACTATTTTGTTTTGGACATGTTAACCTCACTTCATGTCACGTCCAGCGTTAAATGAATATTCTGTGGATTCCAACTTCAGTCGAAGTGGCAACAGATTGAAAATTCAGTCACCTCAGCTTTTGGAATCACAAAGAGACAGTCTTTTGATGTAGCTGTAATTTTCTAACTTCACTCTTGAGATAGGAAGGGGGCAGGGCACAGCCATGCAAGGAAGGCTACGGCAATTAACATCAAAATGGTGGAAGAATCAACCCCCAGTGGGCCCTGAGGCTCAGGATGGTGGGAGATTTAACTTCAGTAGACCTTGAGCTTCATTATGTGCCTATTGTAATATATCAGCATGATGAATAACGCGCCCACAGGCACCACGGCCGTCCCAAGGCTGGCCACAAAAGGTCAAAGAGTGGGAAATGGCCAACTTCCTGGGAATCCCAGCCCCTTCCCCAGGCTAGTTAGACTGGGCCTTCCACTTATTTGAATATGAAGCTACCAAAGCCCACAAGAATGGACAGCACTGCCCCTCGCTGCCTCTCTCTCTCCATTTGGAGATGGCCCGCACTCTGTCTATGGAGTGTGTACCTACTTTTACTCTAATCTGAGCACCCAACCCCACACCTCATGGCCTTTCTCTTGCCTTTCAATGCATCTCTCTGAATAAATCTACCTTTACTCAACTGTGGCTCACCCTTGCATTCTTTCCTGTGCAAAGCCAAGGACCCACACTTGGTGGGGCACGTCCCAGGGGCTCAGCCGAGGCCTGGAACATGGCCCTCCTCACGCCCTACACCCGTTTTTCCTGTATCACTCTGGCAGAGTTTCCATACAATAGGAAGACAGTTAGTTGAGGAGGGGAAGAGGATTGGAGTCTGTTTATTCCCTCTTCCCTTGCTCCTGTCGATACACGAAGAGCAAACATACATCATCAAAAACATGTCTATGGTCCCAAAGCATTAGGCATATAAATTCCACTTTGCCTTCTTACTATTTACACAAACTCCCCCAGAAACAAGAGGAATTAGAAGAGGGGTCACTGGCTGCACTTGGCCCAGCCCCTCTTTTCTGAGCCACAACTCGTGCCCTGAAACGTGCATTTAGCAGACAGGATCAGACATGAAATCCGCACGTGGAGGTGAGAGAGATTCCTTTAAAAACAGCCTGCCTGCAGAATATACGTGATTTGTTTTCCCCACTCTTACTCCCACATTGTAAACCCACTGAGAGAAAGTCCTCAACCCTGTCGGCATCCAGCCCCCTTCAGAGGGAAGATGATTCAGCTCTGAAGCTGGTTTCAGGTGTACACAGCATCCTTCTCTTCAGCTGTATCAGTAACCAACTCACCTGTATGAAACCAGTGTCTACTTTTCAGTTCATTCTGGAATTTGAGAGGGAAAATTATCATCTTCAAACCTCACTTAAATATCCACGTACTAAGATGAAGGCAAAGGGACATTTCCTAACGGAAAACTAGTAGCCATAGTCATTAGC
The DNA here is from genome assembly GCF_009834535.1 of Camelus ferus. Taxonomy (NCBI): domain Eukaryota; kingdom Metazoa; phylum Chordata; class Mammalia; order Artiodactyla; family Camelidae; genus Camelus; species Camelus ferus. Next base: position 8,726,002 of record NC_045710.1, read on the forward strand.
TTATTATCTTTTCTGATTATCTGGAGCTGTGAGGAAAGTTAGCTGAGGGGATAATTCAGCCTTAGAAGAGGTGAGCTCTGCAGACAGCCTGTCTTTATTACAGTAATGATGAGACAGACGCTCATTCAGAAAGAATACACTGTGAGAGTATTTTGCTCAGAGTAACCCAGTCCACAAAACTGTGGAAATGGTTTAGAGTTTTATGCTTTTGACAGACAGATAGTTCAGTAGGTAAAAGAGAATTAGAAAAGGGCAGACTTTAGAGGGTAGATTTTCCTGTTAGCCTTTCACAATCCTCCATACATCCAATGCCCTCATTCTTTCATGTCTAGACATTTTAGAATGCAGAAAAATATCACTTATAAGATGTGACTATGTCCATAAGATTATAAATATCATTTTCAATTTCTTCATCTGCAAAATGGAATTATAATAAACAAATCACCAGGTTGTGGCAAGGATGAAATATAATAATATAATTAAAACACTAAGCATAATAACGTGTTCAGGTTATACTACAAGCTGGTGATTAATAGAATGTATCCTCTAGAGAGAAGTAGAACTATTAGAATTTTGTTTTTTTCAAAGGCCTGGTTCACCATCATAAACATCTGGGAATCCATCCTGACATCTTTGAGCACCTACTGTGTCAATCATTCTTCTTTTACTTTTAGTTCCTAAAAAAATACCTAAGACTCAAGCAAAAGAGTGTTAATGGTATGATAAGCCTTTAGATACTACATTTTTAAGATCAGTTTAAACAGTGTGTGAAATAATCCCCACCTTTCCAAAGAACAGGAAGAATTTATACCACTCCCTGCACTGAATGGATGTACAAGGGAGGCTGGAGTGGAGCCAGCTGAGAACAGACTGATGAGTGATCCCTGGGGATCTGTGCTCAGCAGTTACCTGCCAACCACTGCAAGCTGTTTCTACTCAGATCTAGCTCGCTTAGCTCTTACAGCCCCAAAGCCAAGGGAAGACACTGTGAGAAATAATTGAAGGGAAAGTAGGACTCAAAGGAAAATAAAATCGCTGCTGGGTAATAAGGAGCAAAGGAGGAAAATCAGGAATGGATGTAAATAGAAAAAAATAAAGGTACAGAAAAATGAGAAATGACTTCATGCATGTGCTTTCAGGCCACTGTCCTATACCCTACCGCAGACACATATTAGCTGGACGGCCTTTGGATGTTGTTTAAACTCTCTGAGCCTCACTTTCCTTCCATATGAAAAATGGAAATAGAATTGATCCTGTACGGCGGGTAAGATGGTTAAGTGAAAACGCACATGGAGCCCATGACACTCCTGCTAGCACCACAGATACGCATGCTGCCTGTGCCCAGAGGACATACAGGAGAGTTAGGAGAAGCCCCACGACAGAGTGAGGAAAATATAACAAAGAGTACAAGAGCTCTGGAGACAGAGAAGCATTACTTTGCGTCACAGACCTAGTGCTCTGCAGCATTTTGACATTTAGACTCTAAGCTTAAGATTCCTCATCTGTAAAGTGATGACAATGAGACCCTCAGGGCAGGACGGGAAGCACCGGAGACGCGGTGGGGAGACTGCTTCTCACTGTGCATGAACAGCCCAGAGTGAAACTGCATTGCCTCTTACTGAAAATCCTAAGACATAAAAATGGAAATGAGTTTTTCCCAGAACTTTCAAAGATCTGTAAAGGACATTCATGTTTATTTATTTACATCCATTTGTTCATTATGTGTCTTCAATACTTCTATATCCTACATGTACAAAGACGTATCATGGATTCCTAACCACACAAGGCAACTAAATTCTTGGAGATTAATTAACGAATATCAAGTGTTGAGACAGAACCTGGAAGTCATGTTTATCTCAGTGGAAGCCTAAGTGTTTTTGAACTACACACCCTTCCCACTCTGCTCTTATATCAATCTGGAAAATATGTCTATTGGTAAAAAAAAAAAAAAAAAAAAAGAAAAAAACCCCAAAATACCACTTCGCATCAGCAAAATGGCACATCTATCTTCCTGGAACTCTTGGACATGCAAGGGCTGTGGCAACTATCCTGCAATTCTCTAAAAGAAAAAAAAATGGATGTGTGGGTGGAAGTTTATAATAAATGACAGAAAGATGAAAATGTCATTAAGAAAACTTTGAAAAGTTTTATGGAAGGAAAGCCTCAAGAGCATGTGTTTCAATGGCAGAGATGCATGCATGGCCAAAAAGCAAAGCAAATCCTGAAAAATGAACATTTGTGAGTTAACAGTTTCAATCATGACTTCAATCATGCCCCTCAGAAGCACCTCTGAAGTTTTTTCAAAATGCTTGAGGTCAGGCTGAATCCTTGCTGTTTGGCAAGTGGAGTCTACTCAAAGGGCTGAGGCTCTCTGTGGCCCCGTATCAACACCCAATTCCATGGCCAAGAGTCAGAGGAGAGAGAGCATGGTCTTGACATGAACTGGCTCCAAAAGCCTCTGGAAGAAAAAGGAACCATACAATCATCAGCCAAAGGCTAGGTTTGGCGTCCCAAGGCCATCTGTTCAATAATCCTGGAATAGGGAACAGTTTTAAATACATGAAAACAGTAGTCCACAAGATTGCAGCTAGTAACCAACTACAATTCTGGCCAATTGTTACTCTACTTTTCCCGGGGTTGTTATTTATTTTGTTAATAAGAAAGCAGAATTCTGGAGGGAAAGAAGTGGCTTAGGATAGAGAATCAATGTTTTGCTTTCCAGTTATAAACCCAGTGTTGAGTAACTGTACAAAGGAACATGTGATAACTTTTATGATTTTTTATGACTGTCAATTAATATAAGCCTTAGAGTTAAACCCATAAAGAAGAGACATCCATTCTTTTTTTTTTTTTTTTTTTTTTGATGCAATAAGCATTTTCTTGGCAGGTAGCATTCTTGAGTCAGCTTTATCTTTAGAACCTTGTCTTTTTTATTTCAATAATATTCATATTTAATGGAAAGAAACTGACAACTAAACAAATAAAAGTATCTAACAATTCCATACATTTTAACATCTATTGGTACGTGGTTTGTTTTTGTTTTGTTTTGTTTTGTTTTGAAGGGACGGGCAAATGAGAGAGTAACTTTAAATCAACGAAACCTTTTTATTTTCAGTATCGTGGAAAATAAAAATCTTTAAGGTGAGCTCAGGATACAGTGTAGTTGTGAACAATGGATTAATAAATCCAGGATCATTTCCAGTAAGTAATTTCATTACTTGCCATATACCACTATAAGGAAAAAGACCAAAGCAACAGACATAAATTCTCTCAAGCCTCTGTAATATACTTGAAAATAACACTGGGGACCATCGAACAAAACAGAAAACTAATAAATCAAACAGAAGGCTCACCAATGGAACTACCTTAACAGTTTGGAAGGGCTGAGATTATACATAGATTCTATCCTTTGAATTTTCAGTTCAGCAAGGTATTTACGGCACTGTTTCCAGCAGTAAAACAGTGTACAGTATACAGCACAAAGCTGAGTGTAGAAATTTTACTTCATGTCTTAGGTCTACCACCCCAAGCACTTCTGTGACTTTAAACAAGCCTCTAATCATCTCTAGATCTCATTCACTTAATCCAAAGTAGCTCTCACATCCCCTCCAGCTCGAATATTCATGGGCCTAAAACGTGCTTAGGGAAATATATCTTCAAGTTTCCACCATAATAGAAAATGCAGACAATCAGAACGCCTTACTATATTAGTTGTGTTCTCCAAGAAACAGAATATATATGTATGACAGAGACAGAGAGAGACTGAGGGGGGAAGGGAGATGGAGAGCACAGGGAAAGAGAAGTTTGTTATTAGAAGTTGGCTCTCACGATTATGGAGGGTGAAAAGCCCCATGATCTGGAGTTGGCAAGCTGGACACCCAGGGTTCCTGACAGTGTAGATCCAGTGTGAGCGTGAAGGGCTGAGGACAAAGAGAACTGATGATACAATACCTAGTGCAACAGCAGGAGAAAACCGATGTCCCAGCTCAGCAGTCAGGCAGAGAGAGAGAGAATTCTCTCGTACTCAGCCACTTGTTCTGTTCAGACTTTCAGCAGAATGGATGATGCCCCCCAACATGGGGGAAGGCAATACGCTCACTCACGTCTACAGATTCAAGTGCTGATCTTGTCCATAAATAGCCTCACAGACACACCCAGAAAGAACGTTTAACCAAATATCTGGGCACCTTGTGGCCTGGTCAACTTGACACAAAGATTAACCATTAGACTGTTCTTAGGTATTTTGATTGGATCAAATATGCCTCTTATAAAAAATTACAGAAAGAGAATCTCATCTTGATATTAAAAGAAATGAAAAAAAAAATGTCTTGATGATATGGCATGCTTCATCTTGAGGTCAAGGGGTAGGAATAGACTACTGTGGCCTGGAAGATGCTACCATAAGAAAAGCTGATTTCTAGACTCGAAACTTAGGCTCACATCCATGCTTAGGTAGCTAGATTAGAATTACTATTGTGATGATTTATCATCGTATGACTCAGCCACTCTGGAACTCAAGATGCATGGTGAGGACAATCGCTATTTTTATGTGAAATAATAGAGCTTAATTGCTAAAATGGAGTCAGGGAGATTTCTGTGGGCCATTCATGAACCCATATGACACTGATGGAAAGACTGTTATTCCTCATAAATGTAAGGGCCACAGAGGTCTAGAATGACCAACTGAGGTCAATCCCGAAAATGTGAAGAGAGTAAACACACAGTGGTGGTAGGAGTGATGTGGTCCCTCCAATCTTATTGTGGTAGGACTGATATAAATTCGGCATGGAATTCTGTACTTCACTACATGCCACAGCAAGATGGTAGGACTATAAGGATAATCAGCTGTGAAGGAAAATTCTAGAGGCCAATGCTTGAAGAACCCTGCCTGATATCCTATTTATGTTCTTCCTCAAATGTCCCTACTTCAGTAACTAGAAATAATCCCTAGGCAACTACAAGTATAATTGGCATATTTAAAAAATTAAAACCCTAATTAAACAGATGAAAGCCTCATATCATAGTAATGTGTGTATTAAAAGAACACAGACCTTTTTATTGTCACAGAACAGCGAAGCCAAGACTTTTAGATTACACTCAGAAATCCAACTTAAAATGCATTTTTTATAAAATCTTCTTCCGTTGTTAGTATTCTTTTAAAGTCAAACTGTAGATTTTAATGTTGGTAGAAATGAAAGAAATACAGTGACTTTAACATGAAACATAAAATGGAGCATGAAAAAGAGAAAGCAACCAGGCCAACGTAGTTTCACTGGCCATTTCCATCAAACACTTAAGAAGACATAATAACAATTATATACAATCTCTTCCAAAAGATAGAAACAGAGGGAATACATTCTAACTTAATATAAATGGCCAGCATCACCCTAATATCAAAACTAGAGGAAGATATTGTAAGAGAAATATAGCCCAATGTCTCTCACACACACAAACTTCAACAATGTATTAGTGAATCAAATCCAACAATGTATGTAAAGAATTATACACCACACCTAAGTAGGATTTTTTTTTTTTTTAGGTATGCAAGACAGGTTCAACACTGAAAAGTCAATTAAGTCACCATATTGACAAGCTAAAGACTATTAATCACATAATATCAGCAAATGCAGAAAAAACACTTGACAGAATTGAACATCCATTCGTGTTAAAAATTCTTAGCCAACTAGGGATTGAGAGAAACTTCCTAAATTTGATAAAGAAAATAACCTACATCCAACATCATTCTTAATGATGAAAGACTGATATTTTTCTCTAAAGTCAAGAACAGAAAAAGGATGTTCTATCTCACCATTACTATTCAACACTAGTAGAAGTCATAGCTAATGTAATATAACAAGAAAAGGATATAAAATGCATACACTACTGGGAAGGAATAAATAAAGCTGTCTCATATAGCATGTTTGTCAGTGTAGAAAATCCTCACCCCCAAAAAATAATATGTTATAACTAATAAGTGATTAAAGTAAGACTGCAGGACACAAGAATAAATGCAAAAGTCAACTGCTTTCTGATACACCAGCAATGAACAACTAGAAATTGACTCTAAAAACATATCATTAATAGTAGCACCAAAAAATGAAATACTTAGGTATAAATCTACTAAAATATGTACAAAATATATATGAGGAAAAATTCAAACTACTGATGAAGGAAATAAAAAAAATCTAAATAAATTTGGATATATTCCACATTCATAGATGTGAAAACACACTGTAATTGAGATTTCAGTTTTTTTCCCAACTTGATCTAAAGTCAATGCATTACCAATCAAATTGGCAGCAATTATTTTGAGGTTTTTAGCAAATTGATTCTAAAAGTATAAAAAAGGCAAAAGGTCCAAAATAGCTAGCACAGTATTGTGGGGAAAAAGTCAAAGATCATAGTGTCTGATCCTTTATATATATTGCTTGACCTGACTTGCTAATATTTTGAGGATATTTCCATCTTTATTTGTAAAAAATTGGTCTGTAATTTTCTTTTTTGTAATATCCCTTTTAGGTTTGGGTATCAGGGTAATTAATGGTGGCCTCATAGAATGACTTTGGGAATGTTCTGTCCTCTTCAATGTTTTGGAATAGCTTGAGGAGAGTAGGTATTGGCTCTTCTTTATATGTTTGGTAGAACTCCCCTGTGAAGCAGTCTGGTTCTGGACCTTTGTTTGCTTGGAGTTTTCTTATTACAAATTCAATTTCACTAATAGTGGTAAGTCTATTCAAAGTGTCTGTTTCTTCTTGATTCCGTCTTGGTAGGCTTTATGTTTCTAGAAATACATCCTTTTCTTCTAGGTTTTACAATTTGTTGCCATATAACTGTTTGTGGTGTTCTCTTATGACTTTAATATGCAGTGGGAAACAAAACAAAACAAAACAAAACAAAAAGTGTGGGACTCACTTTATTGAAACATTTGCTTTATTGTGGTGGTCTGGAACCTACCCCACAATATCTCCAAGATATGCCTGTTTATCGGTACTGTTTGTACTTTTGGCTCAACTGCAATGCAAACCTTAAACTACTTAAACATAGCCTATTAGCAGAAATAATTTTTTTAAATCGGAAAACATCAGAGATCAGAACCAGTAGCTATAAACAAAAGGTAACAAAATAAATACTGCAAATGAAACATAAGAATCCAGTGCCTGCATGCTCACAAAGGAGGTTACCTTTTTATATTATCTCTGCCTCCTGACAAACATGTGGCACGAGAGCCTGGGTAACGTGCCTGCTGACTCCGGCTAAACTGTGTCAGTGTTCTTTACTTGCTGTTACAAAAGAGGATTTGGGGCATTTTAGTCTTTTCCATCCCTGTTCAAATACATAGAGATCGCATGTTTAGACTCATCCAAATCTATATTCCAGAGTGAGAACATACTTAGCAGGTAACTCTAATTTAGCTACACCCTCCTCACCCACATTTCCTAACAAGATTATAGCCCTTCTTCTTGCATTTTCGAATGCTTTCCTCTGACTGATTCCCAAGACATCCTTCATTCCTTACCATTTTACTGACCTTTCTCCTTTTTTATTTCTAAACATTATCAATTATAGGGAACAGTTTTTTTTTTTCCCTATACCCTGGAAAATAGTCTGATTTTAATTTACTGAGCTACCACAAACTAATTCACATCTCAGCCAAAGTATTTGAGCAGTCTATCCTCTGTGTTTTCAGCTATATATTGAGTGATGGGGCTATCAGTTGTTCAGCATAGTAAGTATTCTCTGTTACTTCTTGCTATTATGTTTCTTTAAATGTAAATAGTAGTAGTAGTAATGATAATAATGAGGAGGAGGAGAGGAAGAAGAAAAGGACAGGGAAGAAGAAAAGGACGGGGAAGAAGAAGCATGAGGAGGGGGAGAAGGACCTGCCATTCAACGGGTTTCTAAAAAACTATTGGGCACATAGAGAATTTTATAAATCATGCCTCATTTATTCTTTATTCTTTCAAGTATCACTGAGAACCAGTCAGTAATTCCTCCTGGAGTGAATGCATTACACAATATTTAAATTTCTTTCCACATTGCACTTAATATTTTGAAACTAGAGCTAAAGTAAAAATAAAAATAAGTAAGTTTTTTTTTTCTTCTGGGCTGTATTATGTCCTTCCTCATCCTTTTAATATTCATGAGTCTCTGCTGAATGAATGTCTGAATTACATTTAGTTTTACCAAAAACAAAATTTTTTTTAAAGGCCAGAGGAAAAGCACCAGTATGCATTTTGAACAGACCAAGAGGTGTTTTTATATATGTTGAAATAACATTCATGATCTGAAAGAAGAAAATAGATTATTTCTATTGGTTGTAACTATGTAAATGTCTTTTAGTTAAGAGCATTTTTCATCATTTCAATAACAAAAATCTCAAGTGCTTACATGGTAACAGGCACAGTCAGTGACAGACACTGGAATGGTTGCAAACCTCACTGGGCAGGATTGAGCACTTGAGCTTAGGGCGGGAAATGGAAATGGATTCCGTGTTGTTGAGGGATTGCATTCTCAGTGCTCTGAGTCTTCAGTGGATTACTCTATAATTGCTTCATATCTAATAACATGCAAGTTATATATAGCAACAATTTAACAAAAATAAATATATGCCATAGAGGATCATTGTGGTTAACTGAGTTATTTATCACAATTCTTCACTCCCTTGACACAGAAGATGAATTCACATGCTTGCTTGTCCTCTTTGTGGGAAGAGTATGCCTTCCATCCCCTTGATTCTGATCTTGGTTGGATGACTTGCTTTTGGTGAATGTGACGTCACAGTGCATATGATGAGAGCAGAGGCTTGAAATTATCTTATAAAGCTGGGATTGCCCTCTTGGACTCCACTGTGAGAATGACCTCCCCAAAGGGCTGAGACCCTTTTCGTCTCAGACCCAGAATGAATGCACATGAAGCTAAGGCAAGCACAGCCCATAGCTTGGAGTCCAGACCAGCGGGATCCTCAGCCAGAAGCAGAGTCTCAGGGCTCAGATGATACTGGGCAATCCACAGTCGAACTGTAAGCTCCAAACATAATACACGGTTTCGTTCACCACCAAGATTGTATGTTTCTTTTTCATTTAACAGGTGTCTCATTCTCTAACAAAAGGCAAGGTATAGAACCACTGCAATACTGCGCATTGAGTGATACAACAGAAATAGGTAAATGTTAACCAGAGTAACACAGGAAAAAAGTGATTATTTACAGAAGAAGGGTAAAGAAAGATTTCTCCAAATAGTTATTAACTGAAAGAAGGGTTCATCAGGAAAAAACAGGAGAAGAAATGGAATTTTAGGAATTTTGTAAATTTACTGGCAAAAAGTAGAGGGGAAAATCATCAACCTAAAAGAAAAACTACCATAAATATTTTAACGCATTGAAGGTACTATGCTGCCTGCACATCACAAGCATACTTCCCCACAGTTTTCATGAGAGGAGTTTTCCAGATATGCAAACCTGTGACTTTTGAGAATGACACAGCTGGTGAGTAGCCAAACTTGGTTTTACACCCAGGCTTCTCTGATACATTATCTTCCAAATTATCTTTCCACTATACCACACTGAAGTGTTGTGATTCCAAATTTCTGATCTCATTTAATAATTTCCTGCCCTTAAATTTTTTTCACTACTGAATTGGATAAATGTGTGATTATATACACATTTTCCACCTGTTCAGAGGAGAATAAATTATTTCCCTGTGGGCTGCAAAAAGAAATAGAAAAACAGCTTAATGATATCCCTTATGGAGTTGGTAATGATTAAAAGCACTGTGGCATTTAGATTTACTTCTCAAGAGGAACTCATAATGGGAGTCTGATAAAAAGCCTAAGAAGATCCTCCCTCTCTCTTTTCTGCCCCCCCCCACCAGGCTTCTAAGACTAGATAGGGTGGGTGCCTACTGCATTTTAAAGAACAGAGGTCCTTGTTCAACAACAAGGCAGAGCATCTTTTAAGAGATGAATGTAATGGGGGGTCATGACCTGCATTTTTTCCATTACCAACAATCTGAATGTCTATGCGCTCTGTTCCTGCAGCTGCCTGGCTAGGCTCTTGTGCACGTGCCCTTCTGATTCCTTATCATTCTTGTTTTATTTCCCCCTAACACTGTTCCCTGGGCTCAGTGCCTGTAAGTGTGTGCTCTCATGTGCACACACACAGACACACACACACACTCTCTCACACACTGAGAGACAGCTTCTTTATGTTGTTGGTAATAAGAAAATGAAACTAACTTTACAAGGAGCTGCGGCTTTCCATTTCTTGCAAGGTTAAATCCAAGCACCTTAGCGTGGAATATATGGCTCTTCAAATATTGGACTTCTTTTTTTTTTTTCTGAGAATTCCTTCCTCCTGTTCTGCACACAAGGTGCAAGTGTCACTAAGCTTCTGACAGTTCCCTACAAGTGCCACATCTGCCTCAACTTTGCCCTTGCATGGGCCTGAACACTATTTCTCAAATATCTTTGGTGCCTTGTAAATACTTTAAAGTTATCTGAGACCCAGCATTGGTTTCATCAGCTTCATCTGGGATTTCTCCAGCCCTCCTCTGACCTGGAGTTAGACGGTGCCCTTCTGCACTGTTTTAGTAGCAGCAAGACAGTAGCCTAGGAAACTGGGTCAGCATCCAAAAAGCCAGTTTGCGAACAGGAACACTTTGTCAAGGAACCAACTCTTGATGTTTATCAAATAAGTAAAAGTATGTCTTGAGGAAATAATAGTCTCAAACATATATGATTAGTAAGAGTACAGTTTTCTGAAATGTCCACAAATGCAGTAAACCCTCATACAATTTTATATGACTCTATTATTTTAATAAACACAAAGTTTATACTTGCTATGCTTTTCATCTCTTTTTATATGACCTTAGAATGCTAAATTTAGAGTAAGCCTCAGAGATCTAACTGCTTCTCTGCATCAGCAACACTGGCATTTTACTTAGAAGAAAACTGAAACCAGAGAAATAGTCTTTTGCCAAATGATCATATAGCTGGTAAGTTATACAAAAAGACCCGGGATAAAGGTCTTGTGAGTATGCACTGGAGAGTGTTCACTACAGTCTATCAATTATATAGATAGGTATAATATGCAAAAATACACACTTATATCACTTATATATTTACGTCACCCAGAATTAGCTGAACTTGCGGTTATGGGGATAGTCTACCAGAAGACTAAGTCTACCCAAGACTTCTGACACCAACCCCAAGTTTGAGGATTTCCCTAAACCACTCTCAGACTTGACGATTCACCAGAAAGACTCACAGAACCCCCTGACTGCTATGACACCCACAGACACATTTAGTCTAGGCAAAGGATACATGTTAGAACTAGCCAAAGGAAGAAGGCAGAAGGCAAGATCGGAAGGGGTCTTAAGTGGAGCTTCTTGTTATCCTCCCCCTGGGGAGTCATGGACAATATCACCTCCTCATGGCCACAATGTGTGATAATGTCCACAAAGCATTGCCAACCAGAGAAACTCACCCCATTATGTTGTCTAGAGATTATATTGAGGATCACGTTTAACTCACATAGTTGAACTGAATCTTCAGCAGCCTCCTCCCTGGAGGTTGGGCTAATTCGTATGGCCTAAAACCTCCAAGCCTCTAATCACATGGGTGGTCTTTCTGGTATGACCACGCCCTTCACACTCAGACTGTCAGGTGTGGCTGAGGGACCCACATGGGTACCAAAGGCATTCTGTTATCACTTGGGGAATTCCAAAGATACAGAGGTTACTGGGATATGGAATAAATACAAGACCTCTCTTTGGAGGCCAAATTCCTTACCACCCATAAATATATATACCAGATACGCAATATACATGTGTTTACAACAATAATGCATCCATACATCCATGTGATCTTAATATATAATTCATATTTCATTTATGTGTGAATGTGAAATTATTCTATCCCTGTAATTCTCTACAGATGCAAACAGGATTAATATTTTCAACACAAAATAATGAGGAGGAAGAATTGTACTCCTCATGCTTAGATGCAGAAAGTCCTCTCTTAGAATAATCTTCTGGGGTTCTCCCAGGCTCCTTATTCAGGGCTTCTAGGTGAGGAGGGAGGACTACCCGATTAGTGATTGTGATGAAAGGAAGTGGTACGCTTTGCTCAGACCCTTCTGCATTGGCTCTAGGTTTCTATCTGACCCTAAGAAGCATGCCATCTCTGCCCTTCTATACATATTTTTACCCCTAAGAATAGGTTCCCACAAGTAGGTGACCAGAAGTCTGCTTTGACCAGATAAGTCCAAATTTATGCTTCTTTTCCTGAAGCTCCATTCAATTTGGGATTTGTCCTGAATTTTTCCTCATTAGGTTATATTATTAATCCCTGCATAAAAGTAATTTAGTATATACCCCATAGACCTCTGAATATTTTTTTCTAGCTTCTGTTATGATTTTACCTAGAAGTGTCAGAAGTAAATGCAGAAAGTAAATGCAGAATGAAACCTGTTCTTATTTAACACATGAATAAATCAGAAAGATGACCAGGGATCAAGTCAACATCTCTCCAGACGTGAATGGCTATAATCCTCCTTTGAAGTACACCACGCAGGACTGAAGTCAGGTAGTAAAGCCAGAGGCAGCCCCCTGGTCTCAGGGTGGCAGTAGGAGGAGTCGTCGACACTACTGACACTACAAGCTACTACTGTACCAGACGACTGGATCACAGAACACCTGGTAAGCTGGGAGAGGTACAAACTCAGCCTGGCTGCCGGCTAGAGAACGCAGTGGGAAATGTGGGAAGTTATCGGTTCAATGAAATATGAACAGACACAGAGGCTGAGGAGCCCCACAACAAGCACAGAGAAGTAGGCGGTGCTCTTGCTGCTGGGGGAAATCACAATTGTTTATTTTGCTAGATTACTTGATAACATTTGATTTTAAAATCTTATAGCATCAATGAAGTTTTTTTTTTTTAAATGTACAATTAATAAAATAAAAGTAAGTACTAAAATGCTTCTTGACTCTTACAAGAAAGCTTTGGAAACTGAGCCAGAAGTCAGATACCTGGCCACACAGTGAAGCAGCAGGTCGTGTACCAGAAATGCTGCTGGAAAGCCTTTGTGGAACTTAATCTTTTTAAAAAATGCTCATTTTACATTATTTTACATGACTTTAACGAGTCATATTATTTGTTTTCTAATTCCATAAAAACTAAAAGCATGAGAAACATACTGATGATTATTAATGGCAATAAGGAATAATTGATAGCTGCCCAGTGCCATAACAGAGCATGAGAAAGAGAAAGAAAGTACATTGTATCTTAAGAAAAAAGGGGGAAAAAAACCTGTCAGGACAAACATTCCCTCCTGTACCATCTGAATTGTTATGTTAGAAAGTAGCATAAAAATGAAATTTTCAAATATTTATGACTTTGAAGTCTTTACGATAGCAGGGAAGTATAAGTTAATTTTTTGAGATTTAAAAAAAGTACTAGCAAATATACACAGCATCATTTGATATCATGGAGTTATCTTTAAAAATCCATTTAGCTGGCACATTATATTATGAAGTATTATAGTAGAAAATGTCAAATGATACAATGTTTTTGGAAAGGCATGAAAGATTTTGAATTGAATTAGAAAAGTCCTCACATTATATAAGCAAGGATTGAGGCTCAAAAAGATAATCTTTCTATGAAGTTGGAGAATCCAGCCTAGAAGCCAGTGACCTTAAAATATCTTATTATGCAGAATATATTTTTGGATATACTGCATATTTTGGGAGCTTAACATAAACTTCTGGCCTGAAATGTTTCCTTACCAGTGGAAGACTTGAATCAAGTATGTATTAAACCATCACAGTGGAGATATTTGAAACTTTGTCCTCCTTAAGCTATCAAGAAGGATCACTTTACTGAAGATTTTTCTACAAATCATTGGACAATTCAGACATTGGAATTGCAATCCATTTTGACCATGATTATCTGCATCAGAAAAGATTTTTCACCACTTGCTGCTGAGAAAAATGAAGGCCACAAAAAAATGTCATAGTAGGTGATAATATCTTTGATGTCATTTTTGGCTTCAAGGAAAGTCATTTCTTCTTCTCAGCTATTGAGCTGGGAGTCTATTCAGCCAAGTATATAAATCACCAGAAAGAACCACCCTTACTATTATCAAAACAGTAAAGTACCATTTGTTATCCCTGAGAATGTTTTGCCTTTGTTAGGAAGCAGTAAGGATATATTAGTTATGATGCTTTGGGCAACAAATAAAAGAAAATTTAACCCCAGAATGACTTAAATTGAAATGACTGACTAGATATTTCTTATTTCAACAATTTCAGAGGTAGCGTAGTTTTAGGACTGGTTAATAGGGTGAGTCAGTGAAATCATCAATCTTTGGGTTCTTTTTTATTTTTCTGCTCTGCTGTTTTCCTCATGTTCTCCCTCAAGTTAATTCACTTCAGGTATTTAAAAAAGCCTATAGGAATTGCAGGTATCAAGTGAAAACACAACATACAGCAGATTTTTTTTTAAAAAATGAAAGAAAGAGAAGGAAAACAAAGCAAAAATGCTTAAGCTTCATATCCTCTGATATGGAGGGCTGACTGTATTTGCACATTACCTATGCACATTTTCCTGTACACTTTAAATGATGTCTAGATTACTTATAATACCTAATGTAAAATGCTATGCAAATAGTTGTAAATACAACGTAAATTCTATGTAAATAGTTGCTGGCAGGCAACGAATTCAAGTTTGGCTTTTTGAAACTCCCTGGGAAAATTTTTTTCAAATCATTTTAATTCTTAGTTGGTTGAATCCACAGACGTGGAACTCACGGATATTGTCAACTGAAATAAAGTCGCACAACGTGAGGGTTGTGGGTTAAGTTTTATTTGGAGCAAAATGAGGACTATTGCCTGGGAGACAGCATCTCAGAGAGCTCTGAAGAACTGCTCCAAAGAGACAGGGGAAAACTCAGTATTACATATGATTTTAGTGAAGTGGGTACATGCAATCAAGCACACATTTTAGGCAGAGGCTTGCTGCTAGTCACGAGGAGCAGATGTCACAGTTAATGATTTTAGCAATTTTCTTCATATGAGGAGATGTAAGAATTTGGGCTCATAAAATCTTCTCCTGAAAATACCTAACTATCTGCCAGTTTTCCCAGAACACAGAGTGCCTCATTCCTGACCTCCACCCTGAACTCCTTTTAGGAAGTGTTGGAGGTCAGCGGCTGAAGCAGCTCATGATTTAATCCAGGTAGAGGTAGATGGCAAGTAACAGCGTGATTCAATCCTTGTAGAGGCAGATGGCCAGTGGACCGTCTTTAGCTGGCACAATGGAGGACCAATTGTGTGTTTAAATTTAGTAGAAGATGCTAACTTGTTCTCCAAAATGATTGTGCTAACTTTATGTTTACACTATATTCTATATGTTCCTCATAGACCATCTCTGTTGACACAGAGACTGCAAACATTAAAAAGAACCCAAGATACAGAGAAGATCTCTCAAAAAGATTTGTCATTGTGACTTTTTTGTCTAGCAGAGTAAATTCCAATAAGATTTATAAAAGTAATCACATACTCTGTAAAGTTACTGTACTAGTGAAAACCTCAAGAGCCTGGGATAAAAAGAACTGAGAGAGTATGAAAAGAGGTCTCTAGACTTTCAACTCCATATAGATACAGGCTACCAACCAATGTCATTTCTTATAAAAAAAGAAAGAATAACTCAGAATACAGAACCCAGAGTATAGAGGGTAGAGCCAAGAACCATCAGGAATAATCCCAGGAGTTCTAACGTTGTAGTTAGAAAAGTCTGCCAAAAGGCAAAATGAGGTCCAGATTAGTGTGCGCACAGACTTCCTGATTTGAAGCAGAATGCTAATTTTTGTGTATGTAATTGGCCGTGGACCAGTATGAGATCCATGCTTGCATGTCAGATGCATGCGTATGTTACTGGTTCCCCCAACCCCCATTCTGTTTTCTAGGATTTGCCTTTTATTTATCTCACTCAGATTAATTTTAATAAAAAATTTTCAAGATGATTTCCTAGAATTTCATGTTTGATTCTTATTTAACTATTAGAATGAAAGACATTTGCTATTGATCCTCATCCAGAAAAACAAAACAAAACAAAACAAAATACATATATATTTATTTGATCTTTTAATGGTTTCATACGCTTAAATCTGAAAACGGCAATAGCCGTTAACTGGTGAGTGCACATCTACACCAGGGGTTCGCAGGTACAGGCTTCCTGGAGCTGTGCTGGAAGCCAGCGAGTGGCTAAACTCAGCACACAGAGCATTTCTCAGCAGGCATTTGTGTGACATAGAATACCTGTCAATAACACATGCATATATATTGAATAAGTTTAGCAGTTAATGAGCCACTGACATTTGCGTTCAATACTACTCTGCCATCTTTTAAGTAACACTCTTGTCAAGTTACTCAACTTCTTTGAGTCCTGAAAATAAAATTAGAATAGTCATTCAGTATTGCTTTGTGGAGAATTAAATGATACAACATATATGAAGTAAATTAATATCTATTTTTAATAGTAACAATATGTACTATTTATTATCTTTGTACTAAGCACCATATAGTCATAATTTCATTTTTTTCCCTTCAATCTCTCCAAATCATTAGTGACTTTTTACCACTATCATATAGATAAAAAGACTGAGTTCCAGAGAGATTAAGTCACTTGTACAAAATCATCACTACGATTTAAATCTTTCATTACTGGGAAGAAAAATGCTTGGGTGTAGGCAAAGTTAGATATATTCAGAATTTAAAACCTAGAATTGTTCTGGAGAATGTTCTAAATCTGTGCACTTTTAGAGCATGTCGTTTGGTTAAGAAATAAACTCATAGCTTCCAGTTCCCCCAACCTCATATTTTCTTGTTTTCCTCCTACCTCCCTACCACTCCTTTTTAATTTCCTTTGCTAGTTCTTTTTAACGGTTCTGATTGCTAAGTTTTGAACAACCTCAGTGTTTAGTTCTGGAAACTCATTTTTTTCTCTCTCTCTCTTCTCATTTTCTCTTTTAAAATTCTACACGCAGTAACTCAAATCCTTTGTGATCTCATCCAGTATCATGTCACTGAATGCCATCTGTACATATGACTCCTGTATTTATATCTTCAATATGGATCCATCTCTAAACTCCAGAATTTATCTCCAACTGTCTTAACTAGCATTTCCACTTAACTTTTTAGTAGTCACTTCAAACCCTAACATATGCTTTTCATTTCAATCACTCCCTCCCAATTATACTCCTTTTCATTCTTTACCATCTTAGTTGATGTCAACTTCATCTCTCTGGATACTCAATTCAAAGAAAAAATTGGATTTGTCCTCAATGCCTGTCTTCTGCCACTTCACCTACAGTCAACATATTCAAAATACATCCAATATTCCACCAGCTCTCACATTCATTATGTGTTAGCCTGAGCCTTCTGAGAATTAGATGCCAAGATAGGATTAAATACACAAATGTATTAGGGAAAAAACCCATGAGGCAAAACAAGGATGGAGCCTGGAGGAGCAGGAGAACTGTCAGAATGACTCAGGTCTGACTCCAAGTGAAGGAGAAACAGAAGGTGAGAATTTGAGTGTGAGGGGCTTGGACTACAGAACAGTTCTAAGGAGAGATTGGCAAGGCCATCAGAAAGTCCTTAAGCCGAAGTCACAGTGAGAGGATTTCTGCATCACCCAGAAATGAGCTTGCCTTAGAATCTCTGCCATGCTTACTGGTCGGCTGGGTCACTCACGGGAAAACATGGCCTCTGCGGGAACCCACGGATGGGCTGCAGAGTGCTCCCAGCAGTCAGAGATCTGAGTGGTACATTTTCATGGCGGTCACAGACTGTTACCACCTTGGTCCAGGCCATTACCGTCTCTCAGTAGAATTCTTAGAATAACTTGCTAACTGGTTTTATTTATTTGCCTTCTCCTCACTTCAGCCTTTTCTCAGCCTAACCTCCACTGCGCCTCTTTCAAGACTTAAGTCAGATCCTGTCATTTTCATCTCAGACCTTTCAGTGGTCCCCCATTTTTGAGAAAACCACAGAGCCACTGCAATGGGTTACATGCCCCCACAAGGATTAGCCAGTGCTTCCTCTCTGACCCCTCACTCACCACACATCTAGCCCTGCTGCCATTTTTCAAGCATGGAAGGTGTATTCCAGCCCAGAAGACTCGTACCTGTGGCTCTCTATGCTCAGAACTCATCCCCACCCCTGCCTTACATCCACAGTTCTCAGTGTCTCTCCACTTAACCTACTGCTTGCATTATTTATGTACTTGTATCTTCCATTTCCCCTAAGTGTGAAGACACATGAGGGTGGGGATTCTTACCTAACTGCTGCATTCCTAGTGCTATTACCATTACCTACACAGATTAAGTCTTCGGAAAATATTATTTTGCATTTATAAATAGTGACAATCCAAGGACTTCTGTGGAAGACAGACAGACATTCAAATTCTAACTTAAAAGACTATAATTTCTCTTTGATAGAGGCCTCTGTACTTCAGATTTCTCAGCTCCAAAATAGCAAATTAATCCAGTCCAAGAATCACCACATATGTACTGTGGGTATAAAAAAATCACAAATCCTTATAACTTTTCAGATGTTGTAAAAGTTCTCATTGATCTTTGCAATCCTTATCCAGCTGGATTAGAGACTGTTATCCTACCATTCCAGACCCAACTCTTCCAACTGATGACTGGATTACAACACAGATCTGAATGTTTTCATGCTGAGGTACTTTGTTTTTAATATCCTTGAGAGATTATAAACCACTTTTCTTTCCTGACCAGCGATATTGCAAAGAGTAAAAATTAATGCACACAAACTTTTTTTTTGATGTGAACTGGAAAACTGGCTTTGCCTCACTAGGTATGTGTAAACGGAGAAAAATTACTTTATAACCCTCAGACACAATTCCTTCCTCTCTAATATAATGATAGTTACATTTTTCTTTCTGAGAAGTTCTGATATAAAGTTAATAAAATATCTAAGATAGATTTATATTAAGTATCCAATACCTTTAAAGATTTCACTTTACTGAAGGTGGCAGAAGGTCAGTGATTCTCAATAAAGATATTGAAAGTATTAGATCATTTCCATACACCTGAAGGGCACAGTTTCTTCTTCTACATTATTGGTCTCCAGTACACCACTGCTCCTAAAGTGGCTAATGAAATGAAATATTAGTGTTCTAAACTCAGTGTATCATAATTCTGGGGGGACTGAAGAGTAAGATAAAGTCATCATCAAATAAGATCATCAGAGCATAAAACACATTTATCCCCCAATTTCTCTCCAAGAGACACACTACTCCCGACCTGAGATGTCCAATGTCAACATAATGTATTAGATGAATTATTTTCTGTTTAATGCTAGGGCAACAATATGTTTTTTCTTTATTCACCTTGATATCTCATTTTTGGAAATATGAGCACTAGAGTTTCAAAAGATCCAATAATGACCTTGCTCTTTTTTACCACGGATTCTTTAGTTGCATCATTATCTTCTGCCCAAGAATCCAGATCCTCCATGCTATTCTGTAATCAGAGCACAGACTGATTTTCTGCTCATTAAATAATATGCAATCAAAGATAGAGGGTCTGTAAAAAATTGGTTTATGAAAACATACTAATGTGTATTTGGCTGAAAATTTGCTCATGTATTTTTAAGACATGTTGCTTTATTTCAGAGCATAAAATTGTAATTGATTACATTTTGTCATGACAATTTCTTGCATAATTATTCACTACTTAGTTCATACACTGAATTGGCAATTATTCTGTCTGATGAGATGAGCCATGAAAAAGCAAACCCTGAGGTCACTGCACAACCAGTTTATGGAAATGGTACAACAAGCTTCTTAAAAATATTTTTTCCCAGAAACTATGTTGGTTGAATTCAACACGGAGAATTATAATGAGAAATGTCTTTTATTAGTAATCCTATAATAAATGAGCAGTCTTATAATTTACCGCCGACCTGGGACTCACTTGAAAGTGTAGTTAACGTGATACCAAGGCATCAGCAAAAACTCAATCTGTTTCAAATAAACTAGAGAATAAGTTCACCCTGTTTATCAGGCACCTACTTTGTCTCCATGAGGCCCTTAAAATACATCATCCCCAATTTTTCAAATAAGCCTGCAAGTGTGTTAATAACTTGCCCAAGATCATACCAACGTATCTAGCATTTGAACATTTTTTTCCCTCAACTAGAAAATACATGTTCTTTCCACTCTGCTACATTGCTTCCATGTAAACATGTGCTTCAGATCAACCCTTTGCAAAATATTACACAAAATATAAGAAGAACAAATGAATGTCTGTGGAGAAGACACTGCTTGCCTGGAGGTTACCATTGGGAAACACGGAGTGCAGATGTGAGACAAAGCACAGACATACACAAGAGACTCATTCTAAGAGGCACACTTTCATTTCAACGTGGTGACAAACCAGATAATCTGTAAACACTTCAGAGAAACACATATGAAGAGCTGGATAAAATGCAAAACATTCATTTCAACGCATGGCTGAGTTTGCAAGAAAAGAATAGAAATACCCAAGC
This sequence comes from Camelus ferus, assembly GCF_009834535.1. Taxonomy (NCBI): domain Eukaryota; kingdom Metazoa; phylum Chordata; class Mammalia; order Artiodactyla; family Camelidae; genus Camelus; species Camelus ferus. Next base: position 8,746,575 of record NC_045710.1, read on the forward strand.
TCCCAAAATGTGAAAGACAATTGAATAGCAGTGGGGTCAGTGAGCATTTAGCTACACTGAGAGTGAATGTCTATCTTTAAACCTAAAATACTTGAGTTCTCAGAGGAGTGGGGTTAACAAGACGTAGGGCTCCCTTGAGACAGAGAATGTAACAGAGATCCTTACCTCTCCACCTCTGAGGTCAGGGTTCTCAGCTGAGCGTGGCACTGTCACAGTGTTTGATGCTTGTAGTTTTGTGTCGCTATTTTTTGTTTATGACAACAAATGGGAAGACACTACAGATTTTAGAAAGTTAATCATTTTAAGATGACAACCAAAAATAGTTTATCATGGAATCTAGAAAAAATATTTTTAAACTGTAAATATTTATTAAATTCTATTTGAAAACTCAACTACCTATCCATGATAAAAAATTTAGAGAAATAAATGCCATATATTTTGCATAAAAATTAATCATAACCCACATATTGTTGATAGTTTCAACTAAAAATGCAAGTATAAAATTGAGAGTACTAAAAATAGTTTAAACTTATGTGTAAGCAAACCGTATCTTAAGCAAATAAGGTGTGACTTTCTTTTTATTACATAACTATCTTAATTTGAATGTAAGTTCTTAAGTCATATACTTAAAAATACACATATTTTGGGTTCAACTAACAAGGCCACCTTCAGAAACTGTGAAATAAGAGACTAGAGAAATTAGCATATATTATCTCCAGTCTCTTTGATGTGGTTTGTGAAGAGGAAACATCTGTTGGCATACATAACAGCTCATCTGAAAGCACAGAATGGGTTCCATAATAATCAATACTGTATTCACTGAAATGTCAGTATTTATTTTCTTCTCCCCATTCTGGTTCACTTTATAATCCTCTCTGTGGATTATGTGTTAAATTTAATCGCTGGAGAGTGTTAGGTGGAATTAAAATTGCCAGTGTTTGTGGTTACACAGAACTAGAATGAAACCCCAGCTTCTCAATATCTGTCTGACTAAGGACAAGTGCTTAACCTCCTGGAGACCCTGTCTTTTTCATGTTTTAAATAAAGATAAGTATGCCTATTTTACAGATTCGTGTGTAAGAATTACTAATCATGCATGCAAAGCCTCTAGCATTAAAGAGATTTTTTTTTTTAAATGTAGCTATAATGACCACTATATGTCAGAATTACCTGTAGGGTATTTTAAAAATTCAGACCCACATTCAGGAAATCATAGTGTCTAGGGATGTGGCGCATTACCAAGACTACAGATATGTACAAACAGCAACAGGGACATTGTCCTTATTCATATTAACTTAAGAACAGCTATGTATATGTTCTTTGCTTTACCGCTGTTCTTGCCTTTATCCCTGTTCTTTCCAAGCTTCACACTTTGCAAATGCTTCATTTTTCCCCCCACAGGCACCTCATATTAAGATTTAATTAGTTTGGTGACTATACTGTCTTAGGAACCTTCATAGGCTTGGTTTCAAAAACTCTTCAAAACAATTGCTATGGGTCTTCAAACAGACCGAGCTTCAGTGAGATAAAGTTACTTTTCTAAGGGGACATAGGTACTAAGTACAGAAGTGAAATCTGAACTTAGGTTTCTAAGTACCATAGTTTAATCTCCTTTCAAGACCTAGCTCAAATGTCTGCACGTTTAAACTTCTCTCATCAGGTGGAGTCACAGTTTCTACTCTGAGCTGTCCTCGCGTGTTTCACCCAGCTTCATTACAGTGCTTTTCACTGTCATCTGCACCGCCCTGCTTCTGCCTCTTACACACTGAGTGTGGGGTACCACCAGGAAGGGACGCTGATATTTACTGTCCTCTATCCATACTCTATATGCTTACTTTAGAAGATAATTTAATTGTTAAACGATCTATGGTTGGCATCATTTTATATCTTTTCCACGAGCAATCGATTTGACAAGGACTCAAGGGTACACTGCCTAACTCTACGACTCAGAGTCTCGCTAGAGGAAAGAGACATCATCAGAAATAACCAAATAATCAGTAGAAATTACATTTTGAAATGTATCAGCATGATTAGATTCACAGAGGAAAGTTTAGAGACTCTTCATGAAGAAGTATTTTCTCTTTACATCAGGTTGCAATGCACAGGTCAGGAATTTGATCTGACAAATTTGACACAACATTGTAAAATGGGTGAGTCGGTGAAGATGGCGGAGTAGAAGGACGCTCGCAGGTCACTCTCTCCCACAAATACACCAAGACCCACATCTACAGACCCACTCAGCCAACCACAGCACCTGCGGAACTCCGACAGAACATCGCCCTCTTCAAAAGATAAAGACGCCAAAAATCTGGTAGGAGAAAAGGAAAAAAGAAAGAACAAAAGGCAAAGCAGCACGGGACGGGTCCCGCGGGGAGGGAGCGGCAAAGGAGGACTGGCGCTCGCTCGCTGGGTCTCCCCTCTCCAACTGAGAGGCCAGCGGGACGGAGGGGGAGCCTCCGAGGCTCGGATCTGTACAGAGCAGCCCTTGACTAACAGAACTAAGCTAAACGGGCACAGAGCACACACCCCCCCCCCCAACCAGCCTGAGACGCGGCCGGCGGCGGTGGGCAGGGCCAGGCTGCCCAAGCCGGGCGGAGGACAGGGGCGGCTGCACGGAGGCAGCCCCGGGGGAACGCAAGGGGCTGCGCGCCGTGGCTGTGGGTGCACAGGGCAGAACAACCTGGGCCCTCCATAAAACAGCAAGGTTGAGGTGCTCTCGGGGGAAGGGTGCACACCCCCATCTCTGAATACCCCCGGAAAGTTTTCGTGGGAAGAGAGGCGGGGCTCAGGCACAGCCGCCATATCCCCCGGCGCTGAGCACCCAGGCGGGGGCGGGGGCGAAACCTGCATCCGCACCAAAGGGCTTAGCAGCCTCAAAGGCCAGACTGAGACTGGCCTGCAGCCCGGGGCAGATAGGATCCGCCATCCTGGTCCCTCAGAGAACTTGCTCCACAAAGACAAACAAGGAGCTGGGTTTTGGCTCAGAGCAGGGACAGGGCTGTCCCTCGGTCTTCCCCTGAGCCCACCCGCGGAGCGCCGACCAGGGCGGAGCGCGCAGCCGCACAGAGCAGCGGAGCCACCGGCGGCGGCGCAGGTAGAGCGAGAGCGGCCCCCCGCCTTTCGGGCAGGAACACAGCCCCTGACCGAGGTGCTGGGAGGGGGCACGACCCGCCCTCCTACCCGGCCAGTCTTCAACATCTGACTGCGGCATCCGGAGGGGCAGCGACCCGCCTGCCCACAGCAGAGAGCTGCACCTGACCCAGTGTTAGGAGGAGGCGCCATCCGCTTGCCGACAGGTGCTGGGAGCAGCACAGAAGAGGGCGCCAACGGAGGGCCTCTGAAAACAGCAAGCTGAGCTTCCAAAACAGGACGAAGACAGAAAGACTTCACATTAAAAGCACACAGACTCCAGGAGAACACGGACAAACCCACCCCCCCCTTTTTTTTTTTAATCTGTTTTTACCTGTTCTATTTTCTATTACTCTCTTAATTTTTACTTCTTAATTCATTTCTATTTCTCCTGGGTTTTGATGTCCTGTTATTGATTAGACACAGGTTTCAAATACATCTATTCATCTCCCCCCCCCCCGTTTTTTTGGTAAAGGTTTAAAAGGACATCTCAACCCGATTAATACTCTGCTTCAACTCGCTCTTCTATTATTCATTATACACTGTTTCAAACCCTCTTTCTCCCTTCTTTTAAAATTCTTTCTCTCTCTCTTATTTTTTTTCTTTTTTTCCTAAGTTTTATTCCTAAATAGGTATTATATAGATAAAATCCTTAAGGACCAAAGTAAACAACTGATACTTCATAAACCACAGTGCCAGAGAGGTATGAGCAAGATGAAGAAGCAGAAAAACCTTTCCCAATTAAAAGAACAAGAGAAATCCCCTGAAAGAAAGATCAACGAAATATACATCGATAGCCTACTAGATCAAGATTTCAAAAAAGGAGTGATCATATTGCTGAAGGAATTAAAAGAGATAGTGTTTAGAGTTATAAAATATGTCAAAAATGAAATCGAAGCTATAAAGAAGAGCCAAGTAGAATGGGTAAACTCTTTGACAGAGATGAGGAATGATCTAATAGCTGTGCAAAGCCGACTAGATAATGCAGAAGAACGAATTAGTGATCTAGAAGACAGGGCAATAGAAAGCACCCATTCAGAAGAACTACAAGAGAGGCAAATAAAAAATAATGAAAATAGCATAAGGGACCTATGGGATAACATAAAGCATAACAAATAACATAAGATAAATGCGATATCTTCGCATAATAGGGGTCCCAGAAGGAGAAGAAACATCAAAGGGGGTTGAAAAGGTTTTTGAAGAAATCATGACTAAAAACTTCCCAAACTTAAAGAAGAAATCAGATATCCAAGTACAGGAAGCTCAGAGGGTCCCAAACAGGAAGAACCCAAATAGACCAACACCAAGACATATCATAATCAAGATGGCCAGAGGCAAGGATAAAGAAAGGATTCTAAAGGCAGCAAGAGAAAAGCAAAGAGTAAGTTACAAGGGAACCCCCATAAGGCTCTCAGCTGATTTCCCTACACAAACACTACAGGCCAGAAGGGAGTGGCAAGATATATTCAAAGCCATGAATGAAAAAAAGATGCAGCATAGGATCCTTTATCCAGCAAGGCTATCCTTTAGGATAGAAGGAGAAATAAAGAGTTTCACAGACAAAAAAAAGCTGGAGGAGTTTAGCAACACTAAACCTATGCTAAAAGAAATATTGAAAGGGCTATTCTAAATAGAAAAGCAGCAGGATGCTACAGAAATGAGAAACTCACAACTGGAAAGGTGATAACTCATGAATTACAAATAAAGTAAACATGAAATTATAAAAGAAGACATACAAATCACTGAGAGTGGGAGAGGGAGGCAGGGAAATATAGAATATCTTTTTCTTTCCTTTTTAAATTTTTTTAACAGTAGGATGGGTTTGAGATCATGTTACTATCAGTTTAATAAAAACAGTTATAGTAATGGGTTAATAGATTTACAAAAAAGGGTAACCACAAGCCAAAAATGTACAAAGGAGTCACAAAAATTAAATAAAATCCATGAAAATACAAAGGAAAATTACTAAACCACAAAAGGAAGAAGAGAGGAACAAAGAGGATATACCAGTTCAACTGCAAAGATAAGTTCAAAATGGCAATAAACACACATCTATCATTAATTACTGTAAATGTTAATGGACTAAATGCTCCAGTCAAAAGACATAGAGTGGCAGACTGGATAATAAAGCAAGAACCTTCAATATGCTGCATACAAGAGACCCACTTTAGGGAGAAGGACACATATAGATTGAGAGTGAAAGGATGGAAAAGGATATTCCATGCAAATGGAAAAGCCAAAAAAGCAGGTGTTGCAGTACTGATTTCAGACAAAATAGACTTTAAAACAAAGGCCATAAAGAAAGATAAAGAAGGACATTTTATAATGATTAAAGGAGTGATTCAAGATGAGGATATTACACTCGTTAATATATATGCACCCAATATAGGAGCACCTAAGTACATACAAGAATTACTAACAGAGATAAAGGGGGATATTGATGGGAATACAATCATAGTTGGAGATTTTAACACTGCGTTAACATGACTAGACAGATCTTCCAGACAGAAAATAAACAAGGCAACAGAGAAATTAAATACTACAATAGAAAAACTAGATTTGGTGGATATTTTCAGAGCATTACACCCCCAAAAAATAGGATATACATTCTTTTCAAGTGCACATGGAACATTTTCCAGGATCGATCATGTACTTGGGCCCAAAAGAAACCTCAACAATTTTAAGAAGATAGAAATTATCTCAAGCATCTTTACTGACCACAATGCCATGAAACTGGAAGTCAACAACAGAGAAACAAAGGAGAAAAAAAGGAAAGCATGGAGATTAAACAATATGTTATTGAAAAAACAATGGATCAATGAGGAAATCAAAGCTGAAATTAAAAAATACCTTGAGACAAATGATAATGAAAGCACAACCACTCAAAACGTATGGGACACAGCAAAGGCAGTGCTAAGAGGGAAGTTTATAGCGATACAGGCCTTCCTCAAAAAAGAAGAACAATCTCAAATAAACAATTTAACCCACCACCTGAATGAATTAGAAAAAGAAGAACAAAAAGTCCCAAAAAGCAGCAGAAGGAAGGAAATAATAAAGATCAGAGGGGAATTAAATACAATAGAGATTAACAAGACCACAGAAAAAAATCAACCAAACCAAAAGCTGGTTTTTTGAAAAAGTAAATAAAATCGACAAACCTCTGGCCAAACTCACAAAGAAGAAAAAAGAGAGAGCACAAATTAGCAAAATAAGAAAGGAAAATGGAGAAATTACAACAAACAAAATAGAAATACAGAATATCATACGAGAATATTATGAAAAACTATATGGAACCAAACTGGATAACCTAGAGGAGATGGACAAGTTTCTGGAAACATACTGTCCACCAAAACTGAATCAAGAAGAATCTGAACACTTGAACAATCCGATCACTAGAAAGGAAATAGAAATAGCAATTAAAAACCTCCCTACAAATAAAAGTCCAGGACCGGACGGCTTCACCGGGGAATTCTACCAAACGTACAAAGAAGAACTCATACCAGTCCTTCTCAAACTCTTCCAGACGATTGAAAAGGAGGGAATACTCCCAAACTCATTCTATGAAGCCACCATCACCCTGATACCAAAACCAGGCAAAGACACTACAAAAAAAGAGAATTATAGGCCAATATCACTGATGAACATAGACGCCAAAATCCTCACCAAAATTTTAGCAAATAGAATCCAACAACACATAAAAAAGATTATACATCATGACCAAGTGGGGTTCATCCCAGGGACACAAGGCTGGTTCAACATACGCAAATCAATCAATGTAATACATCACATCAACAAGAGAAAGGACAAAAACCACATGATCATCTCCATCGATGCAGAAAAAGCATTTGATAAAATTCAACACCCATTTATGATAAAAACTCTCGCCAAAGTGGGTATAGAGGGAACATATCTCAACATAATAAAAGCTATATATGACAAACCTACAGCCAGCATAGTACTCAACGGTGAAAAACTCAAAAGCTTCCCACTAAAATCTGGGACAAGAGAAGGATGCCCACTATCACCACTCCTATTCAACATAGTCCTGGAAGTCCTAGCTACAGCAGTCAGGCAAGAGAAAGAAATAAAAGGGATCCAAATTGGAAAAGAAGAGGTAAAAGTGTCATTATATGCTGATGACATGTTACTATATATAGAAAACCCTAAAAGGTCCACACAATAGCTACTAGAGCTGATTGAAGAATTCAGCAAGGTAGCAGGTTACAAAATTAACGTTCAAAAATCAGTTGCATTTCTTTATACTAACGATAAATCAACAGAAGAAGAAAGTAAAGAAACAATCCCCTTTAAAATAGCACCCAAAGTAATAAAATATCTGGGAATAAATCTAACCAAGGAGGTGAAAGAATTATACACAGAAAACTATAAACCATTGATGAAGGAAATTAAAGAAGACTTTAAAAAATGGAAAGATATTCCATGCTCTTGGATTGGAAGAATCAATACTGTTAAAATGGTCACACTGCCCAAGGCAATCTACAGATTTAATGCAATCCCTATCCAATTACCCAGGACATATTGCACAGAACTAGAAAAAATCATAATAAAATTCATATGGAACCATCAAAGACCTAGAATTGCCAAAGCATTACTGAAGAGAAAGAAAGAGGCTGGAGGAATAACTCTCCCAGACTTCAGACAATACTATAGAGCTACAGTCATCAAGACAGCATGGTATTGGTACCAAAACAGACATATAGACCAATGGAACAGAATAGAGAGCCCAGAAATGAACCCAGAAACTTTTGGTCAACCCATCTTCGACAAAGGAGGCAAGAATATACAATGGAATAAAGACAGTCTCTTCAGCAAATGGTGTTGGGAAAACTGGACAGCAGCATGTAAAACAATGAAGCTAGAACACTCCCTTACACCATATACAAAAATCAACTCAAAATGGATTAAAGACTTAAACATAAGACAAGATACAATAAACCTCCTAGAGGAAAACATAGGCAAAACATTATCTGACATACATTTAAAAAATTTTCTCCTAGAAGAAATAAAAGCAAGAATAAACAAATGGGACCTAATGAAACTTACAAGCTTCTGCACAGCAAAGGAAACCAGAAGTAAAACAAGAAGAAAACCTACGGAATGGGAGAAAATTTTTGCAAGTGAAACCGACAAAGGCTTGATCTCCATAATATATAAGCAGCTCATACGACTCAATAAGAAAAAAATAAACAACCCAATCCAAAAATGGGCAGAAGACCTAAACAAGCAATTCTCCAAGGAAGACATACAAATGATCAAAAAGCACATGAAAAAATGCTCAATATCACTAATTATCACAGAAATGCAAATCAAAACTACAATGAGGTATCACCTCACACCAGTCAGAATGGCCGTCATTCAAAAATCCACAAATGACAAATGCTGGAGAGGCTGTGGAGAAAGGGGAACCCTCCTACACTGCTGGTGGGAATGCAGTTTGGTGCAGCCACTATGGAAAACAATGTGGAGATTCCTCAAAAGACTAGGAATAGACTTACCATATGACCCAGGAATCCCACTCCTGGGCTTGTATCCAGAAGGAAATCTACTTCAGGATGACACCTGCACCCCAATGTTCATAGCAGCACTATTTACAATAGCCAAAACATGGAAACAGCCTAAATGTCCATCAACAGGTGACTGGATAAAGAAGAGGTGGTATATTTATACAATGGAATACTACTCAGCCATAAAAACCGACAACATAATGCCATTTGCAGCAACATGGATGCTCCTGGAGAATGTCATTCTAAGTGAAGTAAGCCAGAAAGAGAAAGAAAAATACCATATGAGATTGCTCATATGTGGAATCTAAAAAACAAAAACAAAAACAAACAAACAAAAACAAAGCGTAAATACAGGACAGAAATAGACTCACAGACAGAGAATACAGACTTGTGGTTACCGGGGGGTGGAGGGTGCGAATGGATAGCCTGGGATTTCGAAATTGTAGAATAGATAAACAAGATTACACTGTATAGCACAGGGAAATATACACAAAATGTTATGATAACTCACAGAGAAAAAAATGTGACAATGAGTGTGTATATGTCCATGAATGACTGAAAAATTGTGATGAACACTGGAATTTGACACATTGTAAAATGATTATAAATCAATAAAAAATGTTAAAAACATAAATAAAGCAAATGTAACTATTTAAAAAAACAAAACAAAAAAAACATTGTAAATGACTATAACACAATAACAAAATGTTAAAAAAAGAAGAATTTGATCTGACAGAACTCAACTGCTTATTTAAAGTAAGATTAGAACTGTGTGATGTTGGGCAATTTTCTTTCCATCTCAGAGTGTTATAGTTTTTTCTGTTTATTTATTTTTCTGTACGTTTCATAGCATTATAAACATATTTCTCCTTTAGAATAAAATTATTTTGTTAAACAGTTACAAACTAACTGAGAAGTTGCAAGCATAATTTGCAAGTGGCAAAAGCTGCATGAACAATTTGGTGATAGCTTGACTGCATGATGTCTCATTACAACCAAATATGTTAATGTATTTTCCTACAAACAAGAACTTTTTATTATATCTCCTCAACTTAGCTTTCTAAATCATGAACTTGACTGTGAATCACTGCTGCCATTTATTTCTCAGATTTCATTCAAGTTTCACCAGTTGCTCTAATAGTATCTTTTTGTAAGAGAAGGAATTAATTTCAAACCATGCAATGCATTTTCTTCATTTATGTTATATTTCTTTCATCTCTTTTTTCACTTTTTTTCCTTGGTTTTCTGGACCCTGATAGCTTTGAAAATGACTTGCCAGTTATTTTGTATGATGTCTCCCAATTTAAGTGTGTTTGAAGTCTCCTCGTGGTTAGATTCAGGTCAGGTTACCTCTGCAAGAGTACCTTGTGCTGCTCAGGGTTAGCTGTGGTCAAGGCAAGGCTGAATCTGTAGGAAAAGGCTCCAGGACCTGATGGGGTCATGATAAGCCCAAGACACACATATTTATGGACACTTGGCTTCTCAAGACTTCTCTAGACTTTGAGCCTCAGCATTTCTTCCACACCATCTAACTCAATCCACACAACACTCCTATTTTTCTTTTTTATTTTTTTAACCTAGTTTAGTAAACAGCTTTCATATAGTCTCAGTCCTGAGAACTGAAACTGTTTTATTGTACTCATTCAGGTTTCTCCAGAGAAATAAAACAAATAAAACATGGGTATATGTGAAGAGATTTATTTTAAGGAATTGGTTCATGCGATTGTGGAGGCTTGGAGAGTTCAGGATCCGATGGAGGAGTCCTGGCACGATGACTTCACAAACGAACTCTGAAGGCCATCTGCCAGAGGACTCTGTTTTCTGGGGAGAGCTCAGTCATTTGTTCTATTCTGGTTTTTAACTGATTAGATGAGAAGCCCACTCGCACTTTGGAATCTGCTTTATTCAAAGTCCACTGATCTAAATGTAAATCTCCTCCAAAACACCCTTACAGAAACATCCAAAATAATGTTTGACGAGATATCTAGGCACCATGGCTCCGTCAAGCTGACACATAAAATTAAGCAGCGCAGTTATCCGCTCAGACTGTCTCAAACTGTCTGATGCTAGATGTCCCAAGGCCGACTCTTTTCTCTGGGCAGACCTTCTGTCCCACGTCACCACTGTAACGTAAGTATATTCAGATGCTGTCAGAGCTGGAAGCGTGCTGAGGAGTAAGGCTACGCCACTCATTTCTGTTAGTTGGCATCCTTAGGGGCTTTCTGGGTGAAATCTGAAATTAGCCCCAGTACACAAAGGGCAAGGAGTGACCAAAGAAAGGGTTAGACCACCACAGACTGACAGGTTAATTAGCAGGCTTAATTAGCAAAGGAACCTACATACAAGGCTTGTCTTGGGTATTGAAAGACAAGTAGATCTCTGCACCTGCCCGCCAGAATCTTAAAAGTGTATACAGAGGTCTTAACTGGATTTAGTCTTGCATTCAGTCCAGATGATCTTAACGCCTTACTCTCTCAAGGCTGCATCCTTGGAACAGCTCCCATGGTGGGAATGGTGGGCTGAATGTATATGCCAACGATAAGGGAGGGGTGGGGACTACATTGACCATGAAGTTTTATGCACTGAGATACCTAAACAGGATGGTAAATGAAGAGTCTGAGCAAACGATTCTCTTGCGAAGGATCTGCTGTGCTGTAGGTAAAGAAATTATGACACCTGCTCAGGAGAGGTAAAAATGGCAGCTCTTCCAATGTACCTTAGTCATTTGATTATATCTCCAATTTAACTGACACAATGGATTTCTAAAAATCATGAAAATCAATCAAGCTCATGATTCTGGTAGAACTGAATCCCCAAATTATAATATTTAGCTTCCTTCAAGTATCCCTAAGTTCCAATGAAATTAGTTTATTGAATAATTCTTTAAACATAGTCATATTTAGCATTTAAATGTACTGTTTGGAGCCTATTCTTTGTAACACAAAGTCTCTAATAATTTTGTTCTTAAAACTATATTCATGCTTCACTAAATGTTTTTTATAGAGCCTTCTTGCAAAGGGGCACATAGAGGAAAATCATAACATAATGGATTAAGAAATGTTCTTTTTCTATTTAACCAAGTATGTTTTAAAGCATTAAAAGAACAATATTTGCGAATGACCCACCGAGGCTGATATATGTGTTCCTTCAAATATATGATAAAAAATGAAGGTTTAATATTGTGTAATTCTCTACTAATGGATCAATTATTCAGTATCATGCATATTGTATTTAGTCTTTGTGCTTTGAATAAAGTGCTGGAATAAGGTCTTTTTATGGCAATTACAAATAAAGTAATTCATGTAATTATTCTGTAATAATGTAATTGTTACCATGTAGACTATAGACCATTAAAAAAAAAAAACCCACATAAGTAATTGCAGAGTTCTTTATGGCCTGAAAATAGTCCAGCAATTATACTAGAGATAATAGTAGCAAGAAATACATGGCTTAATTGTTACTTGATTTTAAAATGTAAAATGTGGGTATTTTTTATTATAGTCCTAAGCACCTAACCACATAATTATATCACATGCTCTGCATAGAATGGGAAATTGGGAACAATCCAATAAAGAAATCTTCCATTTAATTTTAAGCACTTGAAAAATTAGCTATTTTTAAATTGGTTATGTCACTCAATCTCCATTTCCACATTTTTAACACTCACTGGGAAGTTTTCTTTAGATAGTTATGCGATGCTATTCTTTGGGATACCTTACGTCTCATGAGTGTGTGCACATGCATGGTAGAACCTCCTCTGTTCTTTAAAAGTATTAGAATCTAGGAAGCTGGCATAGTTTTTGATAAGATTACTTATCTGAGCTTGGCACACATGATATATTTCTTCCCCTGTACCAATGTGAAAACTTACTTTCTGAGAATAAGGTACAGTCCTTTGGGAAGACTTAACTAAGATGTGTAGTTGACAATCACAGTATATATTTATCAGAGATAAAGTCTGAGGTAGAGAAACCTTCTCCTCCCTAACCCCAGCATTCTCAGCCTCACCACAGCTATCCACCTTGAACTCATCAGGTGCGATCTCATTCGGCCTTTCTAAACTTGTTCAGTCACCACAACAACACCCAGAATCCCAGATCGCTGCTCGCTCTCACACTCTAGTCCTTATAAGGCTCCTAACGTTCTTATTCAGTCTCTTTTCTCAACTCTTTCAAAAATTTATGGTCATTCCTCAGAACACTTACAAGTGACCCAAAAGCAACTTACTTATTTAAAACAATCCCCATCAAAATACCTATGGAAATTTTCAAAGAACTAAAACAAATAATTCTGAAATTTATATGGAACCACAAATTCCCTTAATTGCCATAGCAATCTTGAGAAAAAAAGAACAAAGCTAGAAGGTTCATGCTCCCTGATTTCAGGCTATACCAAAATGCTACAGTTATCAAAACAGCATGGTGCTGGCACAAAAACGGGCACATAATTCAATGGAGCAGAACAGAGAGCCCGATAATAAACCCACACAACTACAGTCAGTTAATTATGACGAAGGAAGAAACAACATATAATGAAGAAGACAATGTCTTCAATAAGTGGTTCTGGGAAAACTGGACATCTACATGTGAAAGAATGAAATTAGAACACTTTTTCACACTACATACAAAAATAAACTCAAAATGAGGTAAAGACCTAGATGTCAGACCTGAAATCATAAAACTCCTAGAAGAAAACATAGGCAAAACATTCTCTGACTCAATCATAGCAGTAAATGTTTGGATTTGTCTCCTAAGGCAAAGGAAGCAAAAGTGAAAATAAACAAATGGGACCTAATTAAACTGAAAAGCTTCTGCATAACAAAGGAAACCATCAACAGAATGAAAAGAAAGACTATTGAATGGGAGAAAATATTTTCAAATTATACAACCAACAGGGGTTAATTTCCAAATTACATAAACAGTTCTCACAAATCAATACCAAAAAAACAACCTAATCAAAAAATGAACAGAAGATCTGAATAGATATTTTTCCAAAGAAGACATACAGATGGCCAACAAGTACCTGAAAAGCTCCGCAGCACTAATTATCAGAGATATGCAAATAAAAATCACAATGAGATATAGATATCATCTCACATCTGTCAGAATGACTATTATCAAAATGTCTATAAATAGCAAATGGTGGCAAGGATGAGGAGGAAACGGTACCCAAGTACACTTTTGATGATACAGCCACTGTACAAAACAGTATGGAAATCCCTCAAAAAACTAAAAATAGAAGAACCATATGATCCAGCAATTCCACTCCTGGGTATACATCTGAAGAAAATAAAAACACTAGTTTGAAAAGATACATGCACCTCAATATTCATAGCAGCATTATTTACAATATCCAAGATATGAAAACAACCTAATTATCCATTAACAGATGACTGAATAAAAAGGATGTGGGGATGTGGGGTGTGTGTGTGTGTGTGTGTGTGTGTGTGTGTGTGTGTGTGTGTGTATGTATATATTATTCAGCCATGAAAAATAATGAAATTTTACCATTTGCAACAACATGGACCTAGAGGGTATTATGCTTAGTGAAATAAGTCAGATAGAAAAAGACAAATACTGTATCACTTGTGTGTGGAATCTAAAAAAATAAAACAAAGAGATGATCATAGCAAAACAGAAACAGATTCACAGATATAGAGAACAAACTAATGATTACTAATGGGGAGAAGGAAGGAGGTAGTGCAAGAAAGGGACAGAGAATTAAAAAAAATAAATACAATTCTTTAGGTTTTGCTGTCAAAGAAGAGGGACTTTTCCCTGAGGACACTGATTCTCCTGCCAGGATCTCAGCTGACTGCTGTTTTATCTCCTTTATCCCTACCTCCTCCCATCCTGCAAGCTGTCTTCTTGTGCCATGTGGCTGTTTCTGGGCTCCCCCCTCCACCAGTTCTTTGCCTCAATCCACTAACTTGAAATCTGGTATCAGCAGATTTGTCACCTTCTACCCTTCATTGCCGCTGCTTTCCAGCACCTCCTAGAATAGTTTACTCCACTTCTCAGTAGTTTTATTTATGGGGTCACGGTCACTCTTAACAAAACAACCCGTCTTAATCATTAATTTAAATATATATGTAAATTACATTTCCACCACTCTGCCCTCTCAGCTCTTTAAATGGCTTTCCTCCAACAACCCTATCTTCCATTCTGGAAGTGAGTCATTTCCAAGTATGATACCTAAAATTTAAAGAAATGTATCCTTTTAAGACAATTCCTCTGAACAATGGTGCTATATTTATTAATTAAATATTGAATGGTGGCTCATTCTTATATCACATTCAATAAGTTATTTAAAAAGCATAAAACTGTCATTTTCTACAAGTACTGAAAAGTGGTGGCAGACACCCATCCACACACCTGTTACAGGCTTGCCATCTGTGGACCCTAAAGTAGATCCTTGTTATTCACTTTTTTATAGGTATTCTTTATCAAATTGAGAAAGTTTTCCTCTATTTCTATTATAAATGGGTGTTAGACTTTGACAGATGCTTTCCCTGCATCTATTGATAAGATTTGTTTTTATTTTTTTAGTTTGCTGATATGATGGAATTCAATTGATTTTCAAATGTTGAGTTACCCTTATATACTTGGTATAAATCCCATTTGGCCATGGCGTGTAAATATTTCTACACCTTTTTTTTTAGGTTCAAGTTGCTAATATTTTGTTGAAGGTTATATTCATAAGAGATACTGGTGTGGTGTGTTTTTCTTTCTTATATTGTGATAATCTGGCTTTGGTATTAGGGTAATGCTGTTCTCATAAAATAAGGTTTGAAGTATTTTCAGTGTTTCTGTTTTGTGGAAGAGATTGTAGATAATCCGTGTCATTTCTTCCTTAAATATGTAGAGCATTCACCAGTTTAACCATGTGACCCTTGGGCTTTCCTTGTTGAAAGGTTATTATTAATTGATAACAAGTTTTTTATAAATCTAGCTTTTTAATAAACCTAGTAAGATGATGATGATAATGATAATAATTATTTGTAAGTGCAGTAGTTTATATCTCAGAAGAAATTGGTTCACTTCACGTAAGTTATCAAATCTGTGTACAAAGAATTGTTTATATTCCTTTATTATTCTTCTAATATCCATGAGATAAGTAGCAGATATCTGCTCTAGTTTTTATTATTTCTTTTCTTCTACTTTATTTAACTTAATATTATTATTTTCTAGGCTCCAAAGGCAAATGCTTATAATATTAATTAGACCTTTCTTCTTTTCTAATACATGCATTTAATTATATAAATTTCCCTCAAAGCACTTCTTTCTGTGCATAACAAATATTTTGATAAATTATGTTTTCATTTTCATTTAGTTCAAAATACGTCTTAGCTTCTCTTGCGAATTTATCTTTAACCCATTTTTAGTTATAAGTATATTACTTAATTTCAATGTGTTGGGGTTTTCAGCTATCTTTCAATTATTGATATATAATTCTGTTGTAATAAAAAAATGCTTTATATAATTTTTGTTATTTTTAATATGTCTTATTTATTTAAATGTGTTTTTTGGCCCAGAATGTGGACTGTCATAAATGATCCATGTCAACTTAAGAAGAATGTGTGTGATGCTGTCACTGGATGGAGTATTTTATAAACACGGTATCATCAGGTTGATTGATATTGCTGTGCAGGTCAACCATGTCATTACTGATTTTCTGCCTGTTGGATATACCAGCTTCTAAAAGAGGGATATTGAAATCTTCAACTGTAGTTGTGAGTTTATCTGTTTCTGTTTGCAGTTCTATCAGTTTTTGCCTGAGTATTTTGATGCCCTGTTGCTGCGTACATAGATATTCAGAATTGGAATATCTTTTGGGGAGACTGACTCTTTTAACATTATAGGATACCTCCTCCTTATTTGGTATCTTTTCTTTTACTGAAGTCTGCTTTGTTTGAAATTAACAGAGCTACTCCACTTTCTTTTGATGGGTGTTAGCATGGTATCTGTTTCTCCCTCCCTTTACTTTTATCCTATCTCTGTCTTTATATATAAAGTGGATTTCTTGGAGACAGCATTTGGTTGGGTCTTCCTTTTGATCCACTCTGAAAATCTTTGTTTTCTTAACTGGTAAATGTAGACCATTCACATTTTAAGTGATTACGATTTAGTTGGATTATTATCTTTCATACTTGTAACTATTTTCTTTGCACTTGTTTTGTTTTTCTTAATTGAATTTTATATAATTCCACTTTCTCCACCTTCTTAACATATCAATTATCATCATTTTTAAAACACCTATTGGTTGCCCTAGAGTTTGCATATACATTTACAACTTACCTAATTCTATCCTCAAATAACTCTACCCCACTTCACAAGTCGTGCAGGTACATTTGTAGAGAATAGCCTTAATTCCTTTGTTCCACCTCTGATTATCTTTATTCATTTCACTTATCCATCTGCTGATAGGAATTCTCTGATAGGTCTGGGGAAAGTCGCTGATTTTCAGCTTATTTAGCTTTTTTTCTTGCTATAAGCATGGAGTGAAAACCTATAGCTCTATACATGTTGAAAATTGATGGCACCATTTCTTACTTTGCTATATCTAAAAGTTTCTGGTCTGTTCCAGACCTAATGTTTATGAGGTAGTAGATACTTACGCTACTTCTTAGATTAATTTATTTAATACTTTGACTATTTAGCCGAAAAGCCTAGAAGACTGCCTTGATTGGATGTATATCAGTGGAGAATTAAAACCAAGCTCAAAATCATTCCCATTATGATTGGTTTCAGGAGTTTCAGAAAAATTATTCATTTTAATAAACAGGGAGAGAAGCAACATTTGGGAATGCATCATGTGACACTACGAACATATTATTTAGTCACAGTGAGTAGTGTCAGAGCTTTGATGTGTCTTTCCTGGAACTGATTATTTACCCACATACACATTCATTCATCTGCTGGGATATAAATGTTAAAATAATGACACTTAAATTCAATCAAGAAAAGTGGATTTGAGCAGACACTATCATAAAACCACTATTAATGCTCTTCTCCCTGTTTTTACGCCTTGTCTGCATATCTCATTTAGATGACTTGCCCATTAATAAAAAGGCAGTAAGTCACCTGTTACTTAGAAGAAATGTAATAATTGGAGACAAAGTAAAATCAAAGGCAGCAACTGAGTGAAACTGTTCTTCTCTTGTAGTAGATTTTATCTAAATATTTTAGCTTCTTTTATTTTTAAAAAGAAAGGTGCATACATTTGTGGCCACTGAATAAACAGCACCTTGGTGTCTTTGCTTGAATCAGTGGTTCACACTCAGTGGTGATTACCTCAACCAAGGAGACACTGGAAATGTCTTAGGACAATTTTGGTTGTCATAACTGGGAGGTTGCTACAGTCAACAGAGGTTCAAGATGCTTTTAACCTCCCACAGTGTGCAACACAAAACAAAAAATCATCTGACCAAATATGTTAATACAGCCTCATGTCAGAATTCTTGTATCATCTCTGCTAAAAGGCCTTTCCCCATTCCTTTCTGTACTGTCTGTTCCTCTTAGTGATGTAACTCCTCATTGAGTCTCAGTGTATGTACACTGCAGCGTATAGCAGTTTAGCACATAATATTTTCTAAGATGACTTTCATTTCCAAAGATATCTTCAAGGATAGAAACCCAAGAGAGTGAAATGAAATTGACAGTAGAATTCACATATTCTGGATCTGGCTCATAGGAGAGGATAGCTCCTCTGTCTAAAGGTATGGTTGGGGATGGGGAAGGAAATACTTGTGGCAGATTTTATAGGGCTTTAAAATTGCACTTTGCTGTTTTACATTTTATTTTATGTTAGCATAAAGTCAGTTCTTCACTTTGAGCTATATAAACACTAATAAAAACATTCAATTACTTGTATGCTAGTAAACACAGAAAATTACAGTTTCATTTAAATTTTTATAGTTCTACTTCGTATGATTGTGGACTGATGAGGCTGATTTACTTGAATGGGGTTTAAAAACACGGCTTCAATTCTTTCCTTCAATTTATACCTGTTACAGATGTTATTTGATGCATAGTATTCAAGTTGAAGAAAAGCAAACTTTGTTTCCTGAACAACTAAAACCTGCCTATTGAGATTGATGAGATATCCAACATCACATTTTGAGGATCCTTCCCCATCTATGAATTATATAAAAATATAGAATCTTTTTGTATAAATAAAAATAAAAATAAGACCATATCTTTAAGTAAATGGTCAATCATATACCATTTATTTCCAGAAGCTAACAAAATAACACTTACTGGACAATCTACAAATGCCTTGGAATGAATGGATAAACAAATGCATGAGTGACTTACTAAAAACACATAGAAATGGCATCGAAATAAATGCTTTCTTCAATGCCAAACCATTACTCCAATATTTTGCTAGTATTTTCCTGAAAATATGAATTATTTTTCTATGGTATTTAGGGATTTTCAAAAGGTACTTCTGAGAGTAACTTCCACAAGGAATATGTACTTTCACAAACAATACGGAAAGCTGCAAATAATTTTGCTCCCACTATTACAATGAGAATCACCTAGGTAATCTGCACAATCATAGCTTTTATTAAGTCCATCAGAGAGCTGCTATTGCAAGGCACCTAGGTGAACTGAATTCCAGAGTAACAAGCCCCTCAGAGGGACACACAAGCTATTTCACTTTTGACAGAGTACAAAATGGAAATGTAGCAACAAGGAAATCGGGTAAGGAAAAAGCAACAGAATTGTAGTGGATTCTTAAAGGCCAAATACAGATGAATGTGACAGTTTAGACTGCCTGAATGCCCTAGAAACAAGCTTTCACTGAATGCTCAGGAGAAAGCTGGGGAGAGCCACAGATCTGAGGGGGCACCTGTCATGACACAGACAGACATGTAACGATAAGCTGTTACTGGTACAAAACCCAGACCCTTATCTCATATGAAATAAAAGCTGTCTAGTGCAATGGAGAGGCTAGACCTCTCCTCAGGGGAGGACAGGGAAGCGGTTGGTTACTTCTAGTGAAAAGAAAGGAACCAATTCCATCTGATTCTAGAGGAGCATAAAGACATATCCTTATGCAGCCTCGTCGAGGACACTGTACTGAAACAAATCATCAAACTGTGAGAAAATCTTTCTCCCCCAAAGATGCCTCAGTGTTGCAAGATAGTGCTTTGCTGACTACTATCAGGTAGTGGAAAGAGAAGGAAAAAAATCTATCTTGGAGGCATCACTACACACGAGCCCCGGAGAACCAAGGACACACCCATTCACTCCTTACAGCCCAGCTGGGGTAGTACCTCATATTAATTACAGACAACAGTGAACTATCATTGGAAAAGGAGCAGAAGATGAAGAGAGAGCCTCTCGGTGTCTCAGATGTACAAAGTCTGTTAAGAGTTGAGAGCAGAGCACAAATATTGAGAAAAACTCTATGGCACTCCAGGTCTTACAATAATCATAATACAGTAGTGAGCTACTGATGAAGGACTTTGAAGTCTCCAGGTCACTGAAGACAACTTTAGAAACAATAAAAACTAAGCCCATCTAACTGACTGGACTACTTCAGCTCCCTACACTAACAGACTGAGAAAAGAGCAGCCATGCCCATTTCTGAGCAAGAATAAAATTTTGCTTAGTATCTTTTATTCATAATGTCTAAAATTCAATAAAATATACACACATGCCCTAAAAGAAGAAAATTACTCATTTTAAAGAGAAGAAGTCCACAGAATCAGCTTAGAAAGGCCCTGCTGGAAATGTCTACTAGGAATTTTAAAGTAACTATGATTAGTCAGTTAAAGGATATAATGAAAAAAGTATACAGCATGCATAAAGAGATGGAAAATTTTAGCAGTGAGGTGGTAAATTAACAGAGTCTAATGGAAGTGCTTGAAATTCAAAGTGTGATATCTGAGATGTAGAAGTAATTCAACAGGCTTATAGTATATGGAGCACTGAAGAAAAAGAAGTAATCTGTGAATCTGAAGACAGTTCAGTAGAAATTATCCCAAAATGGAACACAAAGAAATTTTTTAATTCAGAAAAGAGCTCCAAGAGTTATGAGATTATATATCAAAATATTTAATATACATGTAATCAGAGTCTCAAAAGAAAAAATAAAATATAAAGGGAAAGAAAGCGTCAGAGGAATAGTTAAGATGGAAGTTGCAAGGATTTTCTTAAATTTGTGAAAACCAGTAACAGTAGACCCTCAATGGTCAAAGAACAAAAAATACGATAAATACGAAGACTCACAATGACTCATTATAGTCAAACTGTGGAAAAACAAAGAGAAAGAGAAAATACTGAAGGTAGCCAAAAAGGGTGGGAAAACAATAAATATAAAGAAAATATATTTTAAAAAAGCAGACTTTTAATCAAAAACTGTGCATTGATGGGAAGATAAAATCTGCAGTATTTACTGAATAGATAAGCCTTACAGGTAATTGTAATAGAAAATTCTTCAAGTAGAATGAACATGATGCCAGATGGAAATTTGGATCTCCAAAAAAAAAAAGTAAAAATAAAAAGTATTTCCATGTCTTTTTAAAGAAAAGCGGCAGTATTATGAAAAAATGGTAAACATGTATTTTGAGTTTATACTAAATGCCAAAACTAAATATTAGATAATGAAGTGCAAAAATTAAAGTGAGGAAATGGAAGATTATTATGGAAATATTCTCACACTGTGCAATAAATAGTAATTTATGAAGGTAGACTGATAAATTAAAGCCTACTTTGTAATAGTAGGACAACTACTAAAACATAGAACATAGAAGCATGACAAAAAAACCAATAGTGATGATAAAATAATGTAAAATATTAATTTTTTTCAAGTAAATGTAGAAAAAAAGGCAGGGAGCAGTACAATATAAGAAATAAATAGCAAGATAGTAGGTTTAAAAGTAAACATATTGAGTATAAGTTTACTTATACAAATATAAGTCTGCTAAACACTCCAGTTAAGTCACAGAGACTGTCAGCTTGTATATAAAGTCAAGATTCACATATATATTATTTTTTTAAATTTACTTTAAACATATTAAATAGTGACAGATTAATATAAATTTATAAAATATGTTAGGCAATTCAAACAAAAATCCACAAGATCTGATTGTCTACACAAACATCAGGTAAAGTAGTCTTTAAAACAAGGAATACAAAGGGATAAAGAAGGGTTTTACATAATATTACAAAAGTCAATTCACCCAGGAGACATAAAAATCCTAACTATATAAGAACTCACCCAAAAAGATCTTCAAAATATCTGAATATAGAGCTGGTAGGATTGAAATTAAATCATTAGTGATAGCATGAATAGATGGAATACTTAGAAATAACATTCATGAAGTATATGTAAGACCTATACATTGTGAACTATAAAATATTGCTGAGAAAAATGGAAGACAAGCTAAAAATAGAGAGGTATATGATGTCCATGAATCAGAAGACTCTCAGAAATAAGAAACAAAGTTACTATATTCCCCAAACATTACATATATATGTACATATATTCAATGCAATCTCAGTAAAAATTTCAACAGAATTTTGGTAGGAATGGACATGCTGATGATAAAATAATTTTTATTGAAAAAAACAAAATGTTTAGAAAAGTTTAAAAAATGAAAAATAAGAACAAAACTAGAGAACTTGGAACTACCCAGTTTCACAATTTAGTATAAAAGTGAAATTATGAAAACAGTGTAATATTGTCTTAAGGACAGATGTAGTTTAATGGAGTGTCCAAAAATCTACCCACTTTAACTTCTCAATTTATTTTTGATAAAGGTGCTCATATAAAAAAATAATTCAAGGGAGAAAAGATAATATTTTCAACAAATGATGCTGGAAATTTTGGAAATATACATGTTAGAAATGTGAACCGTGAACCCTATCTTGTACCGTATACCAAAGTTTACTGAAATTTTTATCACAAAATTAAATACAAAAGTTAAAACTATGAAATGCCTAATAGAAACCATCAAAGAAAATCTTTCTAACCTTCACTGAGGCAAAGTTTTCTTTTTTGAATCTCAAACAAGCAAAAGCCATAAAAGAAAAAAAATGACATATTTGACTTCCTCAAAATAAAAAAACCAAAAAAATTAATTTGTACTTCATAAAACTCTTACAAGAAAATGAAAGGAAAAATTATCAACTGGTAAGAAAAAAGATTTTTGAAACATATATTGGTACAAGGATTTATCTTTTGAATGTATAAAATATCCTTTTACTAAAATTTTTTAATTAAGGTATAATTGACATGCAAGTTTATATTAGTTTCAGGTGTACAACACAATGATTTGATATTTGTATACACTGCAAAATAGTCACTATAATAAGCCTAGTTAACATCTGTCACCACACGTAGGTGTAGGTTACTTCCTAAACAAAGGGGCCAAGGGCATAGCTGGTCTGCAGCTTCTAGCTCAGAATGCCAGGGTGGGAAGGAGAGAGCCAGAAGCTGGTGAGGGAACCTAGGCCTGTACCTCTTGCCTCCCTTCACCCATTTAGCCCAACCCTCAGCCCTGCTTCTGTAACCACCAGTCTGTTCTCTGTATATTGTTCACTTAAAAGGTTCAGTTTTATTGTGTGTAAATAATGACTTAAAAGAACATGAATAACTTGCTTTAATATTAAAAGACCTGCTTTTACCCATCTTACATTGTTCGAACAGAGTAATTGTTTCCACTGTGAACTGTTATATTTAGGTCAATATTAAACACCTCATCAAGATCACCTATCAGAAAAGGTTTCTGACATGGAACAAGTTAAATATAGGGTCTCAATTTCCTACCAGTTTTGATGGGTGCCATTGATACCACTTTGAGCCCCAGAAATCTATAGGTTGATTATTGCCCATCAAGCCATTTTTACATTAAACTTAAAATATATTCATTTTGGTTGGGTTACTTAAGCTCCTTTACTTGCAGAAACCTCCAAGGAGACAAAACTGAAAAGCCTTCAACGTGCGGTTTATAAAGGGCATTATCATGGTATCATAAATAGAAGATTGGTTGAATATTGTGATATCATTTCTTATAATGTTCAAATCTATACATTAATTTAAACTAAATAAAAGCATTCTGTAAGCATAATTTGTACTTTGTTAAAAAGAAAAAGAATAATCTTTTTTTTCATCTATTTCAATTTTACTTGCAGTCATATTGTAGGTCCATAAATACTACCCCTTGGCCATCCTCAAAGCCTAACAGTAGTTTCACTGGAAGCAAAGAGAACTTACTTCATCTTTATGACAGACATTCAGGAATATGGTTATAAAAAAGGTAAGCCTAATACAGATATAAAAATAGTTATTTTTCATTGGGTATAATTTAAGATGCTGCCTGCTCCCCCGCCGTGTGCCGATGTGAATACGTATATTATCTGTCACACTGCATTTTAGTTGAGTGTTTGGTTTGCTTGATTTGATTCATATACCTATTTATTTTATTTTACTTTCCCTCTAGATTATTATAATTTAGTAAGTAAAGCACAAAAGTGTGTTTTATCTCTTTTTTCAACTCAGACAAAACAGATAAAATCATTATGTATCAGTTGAGGGTTTATTTTCAGCTACATATGAAGATGCAAAAATACTCCAGGGAAGTCCTAAGCCATGAAGACAAATTTAATAATGAGTCATCAAGGTGTATTTGGAAAAAAGAAAAATTACTTCCTGCTTTTGTAAAAGCAGATTACTTAATGCTAATCCTCAATCTCATTCTCTAAAGTGTTCACAATTACTCTTACCTCACCAATTTGGTATTACAATGAAGTAAAATACATTAGTAAAGATGCCTAGCACAAGGCCTAGGATGTATCTTACTTGAAGCTGTAGAAGCTGATTTGCACTTCACTGGAAACTGAGTAGAACAGACTTAGGGTTAACCCTAATACTGTAAATCAATTCTAATTATTATATGTGTTACTGCTAAACTGGTTCCTCTTAGTCCACAGAAATACAGTATGACTCATGGACTACAATGTTTTTCTGTATCATAGTGCAGGCCACCCTGGTAAGAACCTTTCACAATTAGATGGCTCTGTGCCTGGTTGACCAAAAGAATAATCACATTGGCTTTCTAGTATTAGTCATGGACAAAGCACTGGTTTTAAAGGATGGCAGGTCTTAATCTGGTGCTAATCCTAGACATAATTTAAAAATAAAGTTCAGAGAAAGTCCCAAGTTGCCAATGAGCAGGTTAGCCTCTAAGAACACTGGGCCATTTTCATAATCCTAACCCTTAGCACCTCACCCCAGTAACTTCCCAAGAGGCTGCTTCCTACTGAGCAGAAGCTGTCTTCAGTACCACCAGCTGATACCTCAGTCCAGAGTTCAGTACACAAGCCGAGTCATCGGACAGTGGGTCGAATTGCTCTCTACTGCTCCTTAGGCAAGGCCCCTTGCTGACTGAGATGGCCTTACTACCACAGGCATAACTCATTCTGGCACAGTGGAGGCTGCAGCAACCTGAGCCCTCACTGGGGCACATGCAGGGCAGGGCTTGAGTTGCAGGCTACTGCAAATGCTAGGGTGTGGACTTTATTTGGGACTGTTATCACACAGGTGGTCTAACCCCATAGAAGCTGGAACAGAGTTTCCTGAGTTACTGCACATGCATATGGGTGCTGGACATCTAAGTTCCTTGTCTCCTTCCTTACAAAACTCCGAGACTGTTCACCGTTTGGCTTGTGTCTACTGACAGGCCTTGTAAATGCCCAAAGTAATTAGGAGAACATGTGGCAATGGAACCTCTGGTCCTCAGTGTCTGTTTACTCTGGTTACTCCAGAGACAAGATCTTTATAATTAACCTTAAACTTTATAATTGGCCTATTGGACATAAATGAGGTACTCTCAGTCTGGGCAGGCAACACTGGGAAATGAAATCATCACTAAATGTGAACTGCATTAGAAATACTGGCTACATATACATTTACCCCCAGTTTAGAATTTAAAAAATAATAAAATGACATTTGTGGACTGCGTATTTGAAAACTAAAGTTAACTATTACTTAATGACAGTTCTAAAAACCAAGAGAGAGTCACAATATTTTGAAAAACATTATGAATATATGAATACAAAGAACATTGTTATGTTCTCTGTTTCTATAAGGGAAGACTAATATCATCTATCCACTCATGTGAAGAGTCAAATGAGTTCAACAATCATAAAAATAACTAACCTAACAGCTAACAGACGGTGTTGTGCCCTTTGGGATAAACTCAGTATCACTTTAGAAACCTCAGCGGACCTGAATCATACTGATATCTGCATGTGTGGTACATATGCTATTTGATTTAAATTCATAATCATACTTCTTTGAGACAATTTTCCTTGGTGTTATATGGGCAAGTTGCTTTGATAATTCTAGACTCACTGAATCTTTCCACTGGAAGGAACAATGAAAATTATCTGGTGCAAATTTATGCTCAAGGCTGCAAAACCTTATGTCTTCATCCTGACAGATGGAGACCTGCCTGTGTTAAAACTTTTCTAGATCAACATGTTCTCTAACCACATACACCAGCCCAGCTTTTATTTAGGAGCACTTCTAGTTAATTAGTATTTTTTCATTACCTCTCTAGAGTGCTTCCCTCACAGACTTCTACAAGAGAGATCGTTCCCTTATTAAAAGTTTACCTGCCCCAGAAAATGCTCCAGAGATTTGTGACAGAAGTAGATCTACCTCGCAGTAAACGCACGTTATTGGAACACTCATTCTAAGTTAATACTGAGTGATTTTGTGATAACCATGCAACCTTTATGTGGTAAAACAAATCTGGGCACAGTTTTCTAGGTTGATTACAACTGAGAATAGGATTCCATTTACTAGGAAAAGCCTATATTTTAGCATATATTCATTCATTCTGGGAATTATTTGGGATTTTGTCACACATGACTCTAGACTTTGTGTTGATATCAGGTTAAGAAATAAATTTAATTTCTCTATTAAACCATAAGCCTTCTGACAAGTTCTCTCTATAAGGACCCTCAGCAAAATTGATCATTGACTTCTGCCTAGTGTGTCACATAACTATCTTCATATGACTGAATGTTACACTCAAAAGTCATCATATATTGGCCACCTACAGGTACAAATGACTACATTGAGAAACACAATATATACAGCCAAGTGTTCACAGAAAAATATTTAGAGAGATTTATATTCAAACAAGTAATTATAGATAATATTAGCCAAATGATAACAAAATCAGTGATTTAAGGGAAGATGTGAATTATTTTGAGGAGGTTCAATAATTACCTCAAAGAATAAAAAAATTTCTTTTGCTAAGAGATTAGAATTTGTATGTTCTCCTCCCCTTGCCAAAAAAAAAAAAAAAAGATAAATAGAATATCTCATAAGAATGTAAGAATCTGGCTAAAATCCTTTTGACAGACATCATTGATAAAAAGTCTTGTCAAATCTTGACAAAATATGAATAAACTGAAAATGTTTGCTTGTTAGGAACATACAGGCTTATTTTGGAACAGGTAGGTATTTTTCAAGAAGATAAATAATGAATCATTCTGATTATATTCCCTAAGGTTTTTCTGTTTTTTTTTTCATCCATTCAGCCTAAGCGTTTTCCTGAGGGTCTATGTAGTACCTCCAAATATCTATATATAGCCATAAAGACAATTTCTGGAATAGATTCCAGAAAACAGGTAACTCATAAGCATCTTTTTCCCCTTTCACTTTCAACTCCAACTCAGCCAGTTCTCCCAAGGCAAGTGGTTTCTGGGCCCCGTGGGTAAGTAGGTGGGAAGGAGGACTTTGGCTTCAGGGGAATTTAACAGAGCAGAGGTAACGCAAGGTTCTTGTCACCAGTGCAGGGACTGGAGGATGCATTAAGAGAACTTCAGTGTAAAGAGGAAAGCATAATGTCTATGTATCTATGTCTATGTCTATTTCTATATGTGTTTGCTTCTATCTTCTAGAAAGAGCCTGATTATATAAAGTGTAAGAACCACACTGATTGTGTGTGGGTTCGCCTGATCTCCTCAGTCTCCAAGGAGCCAAAGTGTCTGTGTCCACATACTCCAGAGGCTGGGAAAGCAAAGAGTATTTCTCCCTCAGTGAGAATGTGCCTTATTTGTTGATAGTCAACCGTCTTTACCTTGCCCCATTCGTAGAGCCACCATACGGCATTCCAACAAAAGACTGGGCTCCAGGCAGCAGATACAGAAAAGTAACACCACATGTAAGATGCTTTGGAGCCAGCTATAAAAAACTCAAGGATAAAGAGAAAATCATATAAACTCAAGATGGGAGAAACAGTTTCTTAAAAAAAAGAAAAGATCAGAGAAGTATATAACTTTTCCTTTGCAACACTAGAAGCTAAAGGGTGGTGGAATAATACCAAAAGAAAATGACTATGACACAGAAATGTTCCCAATAAAGCTGTCAATATCTTACTAGAGAAAAAGAAGGATATTTGTGGATATCCAAGAGGTTATTATCCATGAATCTGATTTAAAGGAGATACTTGAGTGAGGACTCTGACCAACTATTTTTTTAATCCCTACAACAAGGAAAAATTTTTAAAAGAAGAAATGATGACTAATAAAATGTGTAAAATATATAGCAATATATAATTTACATAAATATCTAAGGATAAACATGTAAGTGAATATAAAATAAATATTGGCAATATAGTATAATTTAAAGAAAAGTGCATAGATGAAAGATTATAAGGAAAATTCCAATAATAGATTAAATGAAAAAAATATAATCCATATAAGTAAATAGATATGGACACTGAAGGAAAAAACAGAAGAAAAAAGTAGAAGTGTTTTGAAGATTTTATTTTGGGAGTAATGGGCAGTGATGGTACTAGAGCATATTTGTGGGAAATCCGTTTAGTATTTTGTTTTTGAGTTAGACAAGAAAAATAAGTGTTTCATCACTATCAGAAATGTACACTCTCCTCAGAAAAACTTTCCTGAACATCGTGACTAGTGAGACAATCTTATCAATTTCCAACACATTACCTGATTTTTTCCTTCATAGTACTCATTACTTGACATTTTATTGTACATTTATTTGCTTCATTGCTAGTATCTCTTTTCTCTCATCTAGTTTGTTCAGTGTTTTATTCCCATGCCAAAAGAAACAGTAAATAGTGGGTAATCAATAAATATTCATTGAAAAATTCATGAATTTCAGGTTAAGAAAGATAACAATCAATAGAATGGAAAAGCATACTAAATTTTCCAAGTTGGTAATGGGAAATAAAGAATCAATAGTAATTTGACCAAACCAGAAAAAAAGAATCAAGGTGCAAAAAAGGAAATAAAAGTAATTCAGAGTAAGTAAAAGAACAATAACAAGGGCCATACTCCGTTTATTTAAAAAATAGACTTCTGGTTTCAGTTCCAACATGCAAAAATAGGATGCTGGAAATCTGGAGAGGCAGATCTATCCACAATCACAGCTGAGGAGCACAAACTGGTAGGAGCAATGCATGGTAATACTGATGAATTGATGGAAGCAGAGGGTGGACTGAGTGACAGTGAAAAACCCGTGGGGCTTCAGTCTTGGTGGAAGGACCCATTTTCATGGACTTTACCTTCAGGAACCTTGTATTCTTACAGTGAAAATCCTAAAATGTTTCCATTGTAACTCTCAGGAGAGAGTGAGGAGAAAGAACAACACTGTTAAGAGGATGAAAAGAGAAATCACTGACTGTAAGAAAATATTTGCCAAACGTGTACCTTATAAAGGAATATCCAAAATATACAAAGAACACCTAAAACTTAACATGAAGTAAACAAATAACTTCCATGAAAGATAGGTGAGAGACAAGACATCCCTCAGCAAAGAAGACAGACAGATAACAAACAAGCAAATGTAAAGATGCTCAGTATCACTTGATCTAAGGGAAATGTAAATTAAAACAACCTTAAGGTACCGTAATGCACTTACTAACTTCCAAAAAGAAAAAAAAAATACACCACCAAATACTGATCAGGATCCAAAACAAAATATCTCCCACTCATTGCTGGTGGGATTGAAAATGGTACAGCTCCTTTGGAATACAGTTGGGTAGTTTTTTACAAAGTTTAACATAATCACACCATACAATCTGGCAGTCACTCTCCTAAGTATGTAAACAATTCACTTGGAAAATTATATTCACACATACAAAAGCACAGAAATCTTGTATGTGAAAGTTTATAGCAATTTTGTTTATAATTGTTCAAAACTGATTCAACCAACATACCCTTCAATCGGACAATGGATAAGTTGTGGTACTGTTCAGAATATAAAGGAATTGGCCATCAAGCCATGAGAAGACATGAGTAAATCACAAATGCATGTTTAAGTGAAAAATAAATGAATGAAGCTAATCTGAAAAGATTATGTGCTGTTTGATCCCAGCTATATGCCATTCTGGAAAAGCAAATTCATAAGACAACAAATAGTTTAGTGGTTTCCAGGGGATGAAGAGAAGGTTTTTGTGGTGGGTGGATTGAACACATGAACCACTGAGAATTTTTTAGGGAAGTGAACTGTTCTGTAAATGATACAAGTGAATACATGAGACTATGCATTTGTCAAAATGTATAGAACTTTATATCTTAAAAGAGAACCTTGATGTATGCAATTTAAACAAAAATAACTTAAGAGATCAGAGGACTTTGGGACAGAATGCAGAATGTGACAAAAGAAATCTGTTTTATAAATGTATCAAAGAGTTTTGCTGAAGGAGGTGAGGGGAGAAAGATACTAACTTATGTAACTTTGGAAATGAGTGGAGTCTGTAAGACTAAAAACAAAAAGTATTATACAAAACTGTGTCTCACAGAGATATGGGCAAACGATTTTGGAAACACTATACATATTAATTTGAACTGAGCAGTGAATTGAGGGGATACAGTTCCTTGTTGGAGTGAAATAAAACAGGTAGAAACAGATAAACAACTGGATGAGGATAGAATGACCCCTGTGGCAAGGGATTAGAGGTGGACATGAGTATGGACTCGTGTAACTAAACACAGATAGAGACCATAACCTATAGGAATACTTATAGTTATGTGTGTATTCATATTCATTTCTCGATGGAAGAACAGAGAGATCTTATTCTGGATGGAGAAATCTGCTATATCAAATTTTATGCCTTCTCAATCCATTGCTGATCAGACCGGAACAGTTTCGGTGTGTGCTTTATACCAGGGAGGTAGAGGTGATGAGAGATTTGTAGGGGCCGGTGTTCAATTAGGAAACCCAAGAGAGATTTTTGAATCTATGGAATCTTAGGCAATAGAAGAGCACCATGCTTGGCAGGTCCAGAAAATAAATGACTGATACATCCCCAAAGAGAACATCTCTAGGCTGGGTCATGCTAACAGTACTCAGCACATGCGCTGCTCCAATGGACCTCAGAACACCTGACAGCCAAGCTCTGTCTACTCTTTTCCAACCCACGCAAGTCACATATGGCTACTGGAGCCATGATCCTTGATCTTTTCCTGAATAAAAAAATCATCAAAATCCCAATGTCCGAAGGAAAGAGACTAGTATCAAAAACAAAAACCAAACCAACTAAACAAGCAAAACCCCGAAAAACCCCAGCTTCATCGGTAGTATGTCTGTGACATTGCAAAAATCTTTGCCTCCCTTGTGTCGGATTCTCCTTGAACACAATGGGAATATTAATACTCAACTGAAGTTTGTACTATGTTTAAATTTCTTGCCACTAAAATGAATACACAAATTTTATGAGCAGCTTTTCAAGAGAAAGCATTTCAAAAGGCTAATGCACAACAAGAAAATGTGCTCAACCTCTCTTGCAATCAAGTAAACAGAACTTAAAAGAGTATAGTATGGAAAGAAGGGAAAGGGGCAAGTCTAAGTGAGAAAGCCTGACAAGCTCTCAGCCTGGTGCTAAAGGTCAACATCAGCTGGAGTAAGTCATACTGATAGCAGGTCTCAAAACGTAGTGATGAGAATGGCACTTTACCTTCGTAATCTTCATTCTTAAAACATCATAGCCTGTTCTAAGCATGAAAAAAAATAAAAACAGATAGATCCAAACTGAGAAATATTCTCCAAAATATTGACCATACTCCTCAAGATTCTCAAGGTCACTGAAAACAAGAAATGTATGAGAAAACTGTCACAGCCAAGAGGAGCCTAAGGAGAAATCCCTCGATGGAATTCTGGAACGGGTAGCGTCAGTAGTAAAAATAAAGATATCTGAATAAAGTACAGACTTTAACTAATAATAATATGTGTGTAATCGTAACTACTCTACTAACGTAAATGTTAACAACAAGGGAAATGAGTGTGGATATATGGGAATCTGTACTATCTTCCCATTTTTTCTTTTGTATATCTAAAACTGTCCTAATAGTAGTTTATTCTAAAAAAAATACCAAAGGGTTTAACATTTGTTGTGTTAACAGTTAATACTGGACTTTAGTGAATTTAGGAAATATGTAGGAGAGGGTCACTAAAACTTTCTCAGAACTCTTGAAATGAGTTATCAAGGACTGAAAAAAAGTTTACTTAAGATTATTATGTTTTCTAAGCAAAAGGACAGGATATCGTATATACCTATTATCTGAGTTTGAAAGAATACTTCAAAATGTCTGTTTAATAACAGAATGGATACACCAGAAGGAAGGGACGTATTTGAGGCTGCGGGGCTTACAAGGGAAAGGACAGTAGGAACAGGGTTGATAATAGAGGGTCTTATGTGCCATTCAAAAGAGTCCAGTAGTAATTAACCTTTGGGTTCTTTTAGACTGTGGGAAACCCGGAGACCAGAAAGTCAGAGTGGAGCTGATGAGTGGCTAGACTAAGGCAGCTGATGTGGGATAAATAACTCAGAAGCACGGGGAATACAAAATAGTCTTTGTAACTATTCAAGGCATGATAACAGGATAGCATGTTAAAACAAAATGACATTTCTCACTGGCGGATGCAGGCAAGGCTAATAACTTATTAATGTTTTCATGTTTTTATACATCTCTAGAAGCTTGTTAAAGGTCAGAGCCAGAAGTTCATAATTGAATTCAGAACAACCGGGACAGTTGCTCTAGCTTGAAATGTGCAAATAAACCTCAACATTAAGAAGCAGATTTTAATAAATCAATTCATATCTTAAGGTTAAGATATCAATATTTTGAAATTTATTAAAAGTTACTTTATGGCACAGCATAGAGGCCAGAGAAGAAGTTGAGAATTTTCTCCCTGCTATGCCGCCATGAGTAACCCCCTTCCTCACCCTCCATGTCAGGGGAGAACACGTGGGACCCTGAACTTCCACCTCCACCTGGGGGTGATGAGACAGTCATCCATCTTCTAGCTGGAGTGCTGTGAGAGGGGGCCTAGAGGAGAGGAGGATTTTCAACAGCACCCAGAGGTAACAAATCCAGACACCCTTACTGCCAATAGAGCCCATGTGGTAAAAAGTATTAAGGCTTTTCTGTCCCTCTCAGCTATAAAAGTATAGAAGAGTAAACGTCTGTGATTCCCAGTGAAGCTAAGCAGTAGGCAGAACCACTCCCCAGAACTATTCCCTCTTGGGTTCAGTGAAGGCTGAACAGGCACGTGGTACTCCACCCTACCGGAAGTAAGGAGGCAGTGTCCTGCTTTCTCCTAATGGGGCAGTATCATAAAAGGCAAGGCAACACAGATGATGTAGCTAACACTGAGAGACGCATAGCATGGTATGCAGACCATCAAGGTTTTCATCAAAAACCACCTGTCATAGGGGAGGGTAGAGCTCGGCGGTAGAGCACATGCTTAGCTTCCATGAAGTCATGGGTTTGATTCCCAGTACCTCTGTTTAAAAAAAATCTAGTTACCCCCCAAAAAAACTAAAAAACCACCTGCCATAACAAGAACCAGGAAAATCTCAACTTGAATGAGAAAGGCAATTAATAGATGCCAATACCAAGATGACAGAAATAATATCTGACAAGAATTCTAAAGCAGCCATTATAAAAATACTCAAATAAGCAATTATAAACACACTTGCAAAAAATGAAGAAAATAGAAAGTCTTAACAAAGAAAGGGCAATGTAAAATTATACAACCATGCCGAAAAATAGTTTTGCAAATTTTTTTTTAATTTAGTGTAAATGTACATTTATCACAGGGCTCAGAAACTGTACTTCTGGACATTTCCCCAGAGAAGATGAACTCTTATGTCTTCACAAAAATCAGTATAAAATTGATCATAGCAGCTTTATTTGTACTGTGAAAATTTGGAAAAAATTCCCATAAAATGTAGTAGGTCCATGATGTGAAATATGCATGCAGTAACATACTGTATACATACGGGAACTAAAAAACAATTAAGAAACTATTGATATACCTAATGTCTCGAATGGATTAGAAGAAAAGTATGCTAATAAAAAAATTCAATATCAGAAGTTCACATATTTTACAATTTCATTCATGTAACACTTACATTACATTCTTAAAACGACTGAATTCTAGAGATGGAAAACAGATGGGTGGTTTCCAGGGGGTTAGGGGTGGTGTGTGGAAGTGAACGTGACTTTAAAGAGGTAACATGAGGGGGACCACGGTGGTGATGGAACAGCTCTGTATCTTACTGTGGTGGTGGTTACGTGAACCTACATGTGATAAAATGCCAAACTATACCCACACATTGTACCAATGTGAATGTGAATTCCCTGATTTTGATATTGTATTATAATAACCTAAGATGTAACTGGGCGAAGAGTACATAAAGCCTCTTCATACTACTATTTTGCAACTACCTATAAATCTATAATCACCTCAAAATTACACACACACACAAGCACAATACTGCATCAACTTATCTATCAAGTTGTTGTGGGTGGTGAGAAATTGGTATCAGATCAGAGAGTCTGGAAAGTTGGTTATTCATGATAAGCAGTGTCAAAACATTTGGTAAAACTTTTGCCTGTAATAATTTGGGAAGCAGATAATGAGCCTTCAGGGCTGACAGCTCTAGAGCAAATCATTTTAGATAATGTGTTGGTGTATATATTAGGCATAATAATGGCCCCCTCAAAGATGTCTATGTCCTCATCCCTGGAGTCTATGAACGTATTACTTTACAAGGGAAGAGGGGGTTAAAGACTGTAGATGGAATTAAGATTACAAATGAGCTGATTTTTAAATAGATAGATTCTACTGAGCTATCCAGATACATCCAATGTAATCACGTGAATCCTTAAAAGTGGAACACGGACACAGAAGAGGGCAGAGAGATGGTAATGTGAGAACTCAATTGGATATTGCTGGCTTTACAGAGAGATGAAACAGTCCTTGAACAAAGGAAAGTGAGTGGCCTCTAGAAGCTGCAAAAGGCAAGGAAACACATTCTACCTAGGGCGAACAGAAGGGAATACAGCCTTGCTGGCAACTTGATCTTAGCTCAGTGAGACTAGGTTTCAGACTTCTGACCTACACACTGTAAAATAGTAAATATATGCTGTTTTAAGCTGCTAAGTTTGTGGCAATTTGTTACAGCAGAAATAGACCTTTAATATTTTTATGACTATGTATTTTAATTACTATGGACTGTGTTTCACAAAGCATTACTAGAAAAGGATGAGCTCAGAAGAAAGCTGGACAGATTGCAAGTACAAGGAAATTAAACACAGTAAGTCCATCATGATTTGACCGTGAGGAGGAACTTAAAAATTCCTCTTTACTCCAACATAGGAACAACCTTTGCTGCCGAAGCCCATTAAGAGGATGCCTTTGTCAAAGGTGAGATAAAAAGCCTGGTTTTGCCACTGACACTTGAGATCACCAAAGTGACTGTCATTGGGACAGAGGGGGTAGAGGCAAGCACAGTGGTGGGAGAGAAGAATACTGATTTGAGTACAGTATCTAGAAAATAGCTCTGCATGTGCTGCTTGGAATGTGGAGCTGATTAGTAACAGGTAATTCAGAAATTTACTGTTTTGCAGGAATTGCTTCACCCAGAGAACATTAAGCCCAAATTAAACACTTTGATCATTAGAAAATTAAGATAATCTGGAGTCACTAACTTTCTTTAAGCAGAAAACAATTTTCAAAAGCTGAATGACCTTTAAAAATCATATATATCCCAATCCATATTTCATATATGGCAGGAGAGGATAGAGGACAAGGAACAATGACACAGAAAGTAGGGCCAGGAGTTAGAGAAAAGAAACAAGGCAGTTCTTAGCTGTAATCAGGAAATTTCCTCCTACAGCCATGGACACAGAAACTTCAAATTATCTGTCCCAGAGAATTCCTGCATTGTGGATGCTATGTGTTCATCCTCAGTTTGTTATCCCATATTGGGAGAATTTATATGGAAGACGGGGAAAATTACTTGAGTTTTTTGTCCAAGGTTGTTTATTCATGAGCTATCATTTACAGTCCTTATGGAAAATTCTGCACATTGTCCAAAGAATCTAGATTAAAACTGAAAAGTGTGATTGGATGGGACACTGGGTAATCTTTATATGTATGTAAAGAAATGTGAAATACATTGGAGGAAAGATCGTGACAGAAGCAAGTCTATATTATAAAAGTCATGTTTTATTTTCTTCCTGGGGATGCAAAGATAGACAGACAGACAGACAGACAGACAGACAGACAATGCTCTCCTACCTTTTCTACATTTAGGTGGGCCACGGGTTTGAGTTCCAATCAACAGTATGTGGCTAAATAATGTATACTCTTTACAGGTCTGACATTAAACTCTCTCAAGAGGTCTTTGAATCCCTGACACATACATTGATCAATTCAGGTTCATCTGAATATAATGCACATAAACCCATAGGGTTAGATGAAGTAAAGAAGGAGCAGAAAAATGGAGAGAAGACAGCAATCCTGGAACACGCAGAGCTGAAACGACTTCAGAGCTAATCTCAGGCTCCTCATCTTTCACAACAGAGGGACGGGCGGAGTCTGTGCAGATCCTTGTAAGCTGAGCACTGCCGAGTCCAGGGTATGCTGCTTATACGAACTACACATAATAGGCACCTCCTGGAGCTGTGCAGAGCATTAACCCTGTGGGGTGGGATTTAGACTAAGATAGGGGACATGATTATGGAAGACAGAATAAAAGTAAACAAAACCAAACAAACAAAAACAAAAAAATCTCTTTTCATCACAGTGAACTTCTGCAAACTAAGCCATCTAGATTTTAAATTTAATGTACAGGGAAACCCACCCTCTTTGTATGAATACACATGTGTATGCACACATTTATATTCTGCTTGGTTAGAGTTTTCTTCTTTAGGCTTAAAGAGATGAAACAGGATTTCTTGATGGACGTATTCCAGTGGAACTGCATCATTCTTTCTATTCATCCTTCATGATTAGAAAGTAAAATAAACTGACTGCAGTATCAGCCTGTAAACACTGCATGCACTTGTACCCTCTATGTATTCTATAATGCAGACACCTAAAGGTCTTTCTCTCTAACCAGTTATTTGGTGTGCTAATATTGTGATCAGCAGGACAGTGGAAATGTCTCAGCATATATTATTTCTTTATGTTTTTCACAGACAAAATGCTGTGAAAATAATAATTTAAATAATAATAATTTAAAGTAATAATTTTAGTCTTTGGTCTACAGCATTTAGATGCTTACAACTGTCATGGTTAAGCACACAACGTATCTTGACGGCTCAGACTTCCTTTGGTTGTGTGCACCGGACACTCGTATGATACACAGCCTTTTACTCCCAAAGGTCTCTTTTCATTATAGCTGTGGGTGAGTTCTCACTTTTATTTTTATGGGAACACCCTATGGCATTGACAGGAAATGAAAAATCACCTTGCTGAAAACAGGGATTTAGGAAAGAAAAAGAGTTCTACTTGTGCAGGAAAGCCTGTACAGGTAAAGGGAAATGAAATTTCTTCAAGGACTTGTCTCATGGATGAGATAAGTGTTCTCATCTACAGAATCAGAGGCAGAACAGAGAACTAGTAAACACGTCACATAAACTTTATACGCACGCAGCATGTACCAAGTACTTAACATGCAGCAGGTGATTTTATACCAAGTACTTAACCAACCACCAGGTGGTTTAATTTAACGTCTCTAAAATTCTACCAAAGAACTGTCCAGAGCTTCATTTTACAGATGAGGGCATCAAGGTTTACTAAAACCAGGTGGTGTGCACGAGGTCACTGGAGGTGAATGAAAGCCAACATCTTGCACATTTTCCCCTCTCCTGTTCCTTGCCTTCTCAGAGTGAAGCTTACCCTTACACTTGCTGTAAGACTGCTTTCTTGAATGGCATGTGTTTGGTTTTTTTTCCCAGCGTACATTATCATCATCTCAGGATAGGAAAAAGGATTGTATTTAAAAGTCCAGATACTCCCAAATGGCATGGGGAGGTTCTGAACACAAGAGTGGAAATGCAAACACTCTGCAGAGTTGTCCTGGGGTCTCTGTTCAGACTGTCCCCACTATGTTAAATATTTCCTTTAAGATCATGGTAATTAAGACCATAAATGCCATACAAAGTACTCAGTTTTCCTGAAAGTGTACCTTTCACAGCAGTCTCAAAGTGCAGCAACAGTATTTAAACTTCCTGCAGCAAAAAGCTCAATGATTGTTAATAATGGGATAAGAAATAATCCCGCACAGAATTTTTTAAAGTATGGTTCAGACTGAAAATTATTCCTTGAGATAGTGTTGGAAGTTGTTCAATGTCTGTTATTTAGAACTTGTGATTAATTTTTAGAATAAATATTGGGGGTTTTTTGTGTTTACTTTTTTAAAAGGTTTTCTTTTGTAACATGAAAGTCAAGCTATTTAAAGTACTATAAAAATGCTAATGCTCACCAAAATAGAGAAAGAGCTCCTTCTATCCCTCTGGTTATTCATGTGATGATGTAAAGAAGGAATACCAGGAGACTGCCACCAACACAGAAGACCCTCATTCTTTCACTGTTACCTCACAATGACAGGTAGTTCACTGGGGAGAAGAAAGTTTACCTGATGATTTTCCTAATTAGAGGACATGTCTGATGATTTATTGTGACAATAACTGTTAAATAATAATTTACTGAATCTAAATCCCAGCAGTTACTTTGTAGATCCTGGCAAGTTGATTCTAATATTTAGAGGAAAACACAAAAGGCCCAGCACAGCTAACACAATACTGGAGAACACAGTTGGAGGATTGACACCACCTAACTTTAAGTCTTACTGTAAAGACAATAATAAAGACGGTGTGATAATGGTGATAAAACAGACAAATAGATCAGTGGAACAGAATAGAGAACCACAAAAGTATGG
Organism: Camelus ferus; assembly: GCF_009834535.1. Taxonomy (NCBI): domain Eukaryota; kingdom Metazoa; phylum Chordata; class Mammalia; order Artiodactyla; family Camelidae; genus Camelus; species Camelus ferus. Next base: position 8,785,464 of record NC_045710.1, read on the forward strand.
TCAACTGATCTTTGATAAAGGAGTAAAGGCAAGTCTTTAAACAAATGATTTGTGACAGCTGGACATCCACATGCAAAAAGAAAAAATATCTAGACACTGACCTAACACATTTCATAAACATTAATTCCAGATGAATCATGCACCCAAATGGAAAACACAAAATCATAACATTTCTAGAAAATAACGTAAGAGAAAAATCTATCTGATCTTGAGTTTGGTAATGAGTTATTAAATACAGTAACAAAGGGTCCATGAAAAACAAATGGCAATTGTGACTTCATTAAAATTTCAAACAGCTAGTCTGTGAAACACTGTTAAGAGAATGAAATGGAAAGCCATAGACTGGGAGGGAAGATTTGCAAAACATCTTGTATTCAAAATATACTAAGAAGTCATAAAACTCAAGAATAAGAATCAAACAACCCAGTTTTAAAAATGACAAAGTTTCTGAACAAACTCTTAACACAGAAGATAGACAAATGGCAATCAAGTATATGAAAAGATGTTCAACATCATACTTCACTAGAGAAAAAAATTTAAATGAGATACCTCTACACTCCTATTAGAATAGCTAAAATCTAAAACACTGACAAGACCAAATTCTGGCAAGGATGTGGTGCAACATGAATTCTCACCCATTGTTGGTGAGAATGCAAAATGGTACAGCCACTTTAGAAGACACTTAGGGAGTTCTTATAAATACCATCTTACCATATGATCTGATAATTGCACTCCTAGGTGTTACCTAAATGAGTTGAAACTTTATATTCATACAAAGACATAAACATGAATGCTTGTAGCAACTTTATTCACATTTGGCAAAACCTGAAAGCAACAAAGACATCCTTCTATAGGTTCATAGATGAACATACAGTGACACATCCACACAGTGGAATTGTATTCAGCACTAAAAATAATTGAGCTGCCAAGTCATGATCAGACATAGAAGAATCTTTATATATATAATATAATATATATATATATTGCTCCATGACTTACTGAATCTTCTTTTGTCTTTGAGTTGAAAGTAGTATCGTTCATGTTCAGCAGTTTACTTGATAGCATCTGATTTGTAAGATAAATTGTTGAAATCTAATCATATACAGTGAAGATGAAGGTAACAGACACCCCAATGAATACTTAAATATGTTAACTTTTTATCATTTAGTGTATTTCCTAAACATTTCACATTTCATGTGTCCATATGAATTTCAATTTCTTATCAAAGTGTGACTGTTTAATTTTTAAAATCTGTCCCTCAAATCGGCATCCCACACCAAATAGTTTGAACTGTGATCCTGCAAAATCCAACGGCAGTGAAAATTGACAATGCAGTGGAAGCATCCTTTGCTGAATCATGCCTTTCTTTACCAGTCTATTTTATTACTACCTGTAAAGCAGAAAAACCATTGTCGTTTGGAGGGGTTCTAAATGTCATCCAAAAAGATAATATTCTTGCAAAGAAAATTTGAATTTCACAACAAAATTCAAGTAAATTTGTAGGACGTTCGTTTTATTTATTGAAAATCCAAAATTTAAGGAAGGGTTAAGATCAATCACCCATGAGGGGAAGAAGGCAGGAAAAGGAAGATAGAGAAATCCGAACGGCCAGACTTCCAGTCAGGAGGAAGCAACAAAGGACAAGAGTGAAGGAGATCAGAAAGCTTCAGCAAAGTGTCACAGGAAAAAGCCAGCTGGATTACAAAACTACAGATGGTACCCTGGAAGACCTGAGGGGGAAAAACAAATATTTGGTGTTGTCATAGTAGAAAAAAGAAATTAGATAAATCAGAATCTAGGTCTGTCAACATGCAGATTTGAAAATCACTCTTGTGAAATCCAAAGAATGATGTGCATTAGAGAGGGTTTTAGTTACTCCCACAGAGGAAGTATCTATTTAAACCTTAAAAAAAATGATAAAGGCTTTTAGTGACTCAGAAACAGCACTTGACTTATGTTCTAGACTGTGAGCTCTTCAAAGACAAGGTGGTGGCTGTCTTGCTCTGTCTGGACAGAACTGGGAGCACACTAAGGTATATTTCCTGAATTAATTCATGAATAAAGGTTTTAAGGCTAAGTGGGTTTCAGTGTGTTCCCTACTGAAGGTCCTGTGTTCACTGAGGAAAAAAATGTTCTAAGAAACTGCAAAGTCAGTAATATCTGAAGGGCAACATGGATAGTTAAATTTAAGCACTTAATCAGATGTTGTCCATAAATTTGACAAATGTACAGTCAGATTCTGAATTATCTTTTTTTTTTTTTTTTCTGAAGTAAAAAGGTATACGACTGCCGTTTGGGGAAATTTTTATTTTTATAAACAAAAATAGATGCTCAAAGGCCGTCAGTTCAACAAAGTTTAGTTTAATTTAACCAGAAATTTATGAATATTCATTCCTTGACTTTGTGGTTTAATTTATATTTTTGTTCATTTTCTTTCCAGCATAAAAATCTGCCTGGGGTATTATGTCTATAATATCACCGTGTCATATGCATTAAGGGATTTACTTAATGTTTTTGTTCTTCGGTTTTAAAAATTTAATTGTAGTAAGTTCTTAAAAGCATTTTATATCCATATATTTTTATTAGATAGATATAATCTGTATGCTGTTATTTTGTTCAGGATGTTTTGAAATATGAATTATATGTACATAATATCTTATGGAAATATTATTAAAAATCTACTTGCTCTTTACAAGTAAAATGCTCTGGCTCGATTCCTTCTGGTCTAAGCCAGTGTTAATCACCATATGGGTGGTCTCTGCGAACAAAGAACATCACAGTCATGTCAAGGAAATCTTGGATATTGTGAAGTTTGAATGTAAAAAAGACAGCAATTTGGTATGTTAGGTGTAAAAGGGATAATAATGCCTGCAGCAGAGAAGAAGCAGGCAGATTTGTCTCTTAGTCCTAGGAGGGTGGGTTAATTTGGTGAACTCACCATGCCCAAGGTTTGGTCATCAGAAAGGTCCAGACAAGAAGTGGGCTTTCTCAGTTACTGGAAACGTTCAGAGTCTTGCTTATGGCTTGATGGTGACTTAAAAAAGAAGACACCAAAATAGAATCTGTGTGCCAACTGAGTTTCATATATGGATACAGTCTTTCATAATCAGCATATCCAGAAAACCAAATGAAGCTTCCTGACTGTGAGTTTATGCAGATAGAACTAGAGTAAGGGGAGGTAGAGAGTTTGAATAAAAATAGTAATAATAAAAATAGCTTTCAGGGATTGAGCACAAACTATGTACTATTCTCTACATTTGTTATCTTCAATTTTAACATCAATTCTGTGAGACAGAATTGCATTCCTTTACTTGAGTGGAAAGAATAGGCAATCCAATCCATCTGTCTAATTCCATTGCCTGTGTGCTTTAGGACAATTTTCTTAATAGCCTGTGGTTCTCTTTTCTATTTTGAGTTTAGACGTTCTGTATAAACACTTCAACATCTCTGAGATGAAAACCTCAAGGGGGGCAGATTCAAGTACACCCTAGGGGCCACTGTTCTGGGGTGGAGTTTTAACTTTGAAATGTAAAGTTATTTGGTGTTGCCTTTAATTTAGTACAGTTTCTTTAGACAATTATTTTTTGAGATAAGCTTTCCTGGCTCACAATACTCTCTGCTTGCTTCCCCCACTTAACTTGGTAAGTAGTTAGAGAAGACTGAATCAGCCTCCAAACGGAACTTAAATCTTTTCTTGCTCTTCTAGAATTTCTAACACATTATGAATACTTCCTGGAATTAACGTCCCCATTTGAAAGAAGCAGTATAGTGCCTATTTCCCTGACTGGACGCTGGCCAACACAGATGCTTTACAAGAAAAATAATATGAGGAAGAAGCACAAATTTATGCGGGATCAGTGCAACGTGGGTAGGAATAGTAAGCCTTCGCAGTGGAGGTGATACGGGAGCTGATTACTGAGGACTGAATAGAATGATAGAGGGGAGAAGATGTAGGAAAAATAAATCCACTGAGATGAGGAAAACAGAAACATCACAGTACAGAAGGAACTGGATAATTTCCTTCGTCTCTAATTCAGCAAAATATAAGACAATTAATTATGAATCATTTTGACTGTCAGAGACTGGAAGTTATTTCTTACATTATCAGTAACTCTATTCTTGTTAGAAATTGTCTCTTTCTTCCTGCAGTTACTGTATTCAGTACCTTCACCATCAAATAAGAGGAGATTCTTCTGGATTTCAAGTATAGCAAGGCATGGCGCATTGATACAATTTACCCCAGAACCGGTCTTTACAAACTGCCATTCAAACGCGTGTGGATTGGGATAGAGAGGAAGGAAGCTACCGATCTAGTCCAGGGTAAATGATTAAAGCTCACAATATGAATGGATGATCCCTAATATGCTTTTACACTTAGATAATTACAGTAACCAGATATTTAATTATTTCCTCAATGTTTTCCTTAAGAATCTTTGCATTTGTTTCCCAAATCACATCTTAATGATATTTCTTTTGTGAATTATTCATCACTTTTAATTTTAAAGTAAGTTGAATATAAATATCAATACCTTCCTAATTTTGATTTATTAATTTGACCAGGAATGAAATGTCTAAACTTTTTATCTTTATTAACACCAGTTTTAATTTTAAAGATGATGATTTCCTGGTCCACACGTGATTTTTTTATGGTGAGGACTATCTGCTATGCACTTTCACAGTAGAAGGTAACTTCCTTCAAATAATAACCAAATCCACTACATTTTTTTTTTAATCATGTTAAGTGCCTAGCTTGTGAGATGCACAGAGTGGATACTTAATATCTAATATTCTATTAAGGATCTCTTCTCTGTCTATATGGCTTTTTGTCTCAAGAGACGCTATCTTGTCTCCAGTGTTTACATCAATCTTCCTGCCCTCCCACAAGACTCTCAGGCATCAGTCCTCTGGGAATCTTATTTTGTTATTTTGATATGTCAACCTTCATTTGCATCATATCATCACCACTTTTGCTTCATAAGTATCATTTTTTTTTCAGCACTTACATTAAAAAAAGAACCAAGACCCAGAGATATTAAGTGATTTGTCAGTCATTCGGTTAATGGAAAAGTAATAGTTAGCACTCAGGTCCTGACATCCTGTGACACTCATAATTCACAAGACTATACTCATTCGGTCTACTACCATGCATAGAAACATACTCTCACTATTATTTCATATATATATATATGAAATAATATATATTTATTATATATATACACATATATATACACACATTCTTACACAAATCACTAATTGATTTTATTCTTCTCAAGTACTAGTTGGACCTAAATAAACTATTTTAATGCTTTTCTACCTGAGATTAGGAACATATGATCTGTAATTCTGTGTTTTTCATTTGATGCGCAGAGTATTTTGTGTTTTCAACATGTCTACCCACCCCCTGTTGAAAAAGGAAACATTACATGGTTACTTTTATAAGACTAACTTCTTGCCCATCAATCTACGTATCAATGATTGCCTTTCTCTAATAGATTAAAATCCTCTTTCCCTATTTTGTCTTTCTTCCTAACTAGAAACACGCTCAGGTCCTTAAAAATCCCATAAAATGAAAGCTAAGTTAAAAATCAACCCAGGATAATAGAAGATACTCTCAAAACTTTGGATTTCAGTATCAAGCTTTTCAAAATATCCTCAGCGGCACTCCCTTTCCAGCTTTTCTACAGTAAATAAACCCTGAAATCCATTAAGTGGGAGTGCTCATAAAGGGAAAAAAAAAGGGGTGGGGGAACCACTAAATGTAGAGTCCTTTATGACTCCTTGATTTCAAATTTATAATATTCAACACTTTAACCAAAGCTTTCTTTTACTGCTTTCTAAAACATAAATGCAGACTCTTTTTTTTTAGGTATTGACCTTCATTCCCATCTCTCGCTCCAACTTTCCTTCCTCCTCCTGTACTCACGTAGAAGAGTTTGATCTGTCTGTCCACAGATTGCTTCTGTTTTATTTTTGACCTTTCTATTACATCTTCTCTTCATGTAACATCAATAATTCCCAAATCTAGATCTCTCACTTTGGATATACTCTTACTCTTTGCACATCGAATGTCCTGCTCTCTCCTAAACAAACAGCATATTCAGAAATGAACTCATTATCTCTTTGCCATCAACTTCATATTTTTCCTTTTGATGTCATTATTTGAAACTTCATAATAATGCGCCAGAATAATTCATCTTAATTTTTAAAACAAAATGATCACTGAAATTGTTTTTCACAGGCGTGCGATTTAAATGAATAATCAGATGAGTCTTGTGTGACTCATGAGTAAGTCATTTTCTCTCTCAGCACAAAGAATGGGTGGTCGAGTGGTGGGGCAAAGGTACAACATGAAGCACAACATGAAAATAATCAGTCAGATAGCACTGAATAAACTGGCAGATGACGGAGTAAATGTCCAGGGGTAGCTGCTTTTCTGGATTTGCTCTGTCTGGCCATTTTGACAAGAGGAATTTGCCTAGTCCAATAATATATCTACAGCCTGGATAGAGATCTTGACTTCATTAATTATGGGTGTAAAGGAGACCAATGTCTGGAGTGAAAAATGCTTCTAACAACTTATGAACAAAGTCCAGAGAGCACTGTATCCATATACCTCTGGTGCAGGGTGACACACCCCTCACCTGCATCCACAGCTACAAGGCACTGCTCTGAAGGGTTCAGACTCACTCCCTCTTGCCAATGACTCATCTCAAATTCACCTGGACCACCTTTCTGCATTCTTTTCCAGGGTCTTCTCCAATGATAAATGTCATCTGTAAATGCAGGGAGTTAGCATCCCAAGGGCAACCTTAAATCATTACTGCAGCCAGTGGATAAAGGCTACAGCCTTTTAGGCAGACAGTTCTGAGAAGTATTCCCTGTGATTGTCAGAGGTCTCATGCTGCCTACAAATGGAATAGCTGTTATACACCTCATATTGGAATTTTATCCTTTCTTGTCTCACTGTCTCCAATCAGTTATTCCTCCAACACCTCCTTCCAAATCTATCTGCATCCAGGTTTTTGTTTTCAGATTGTTTTTGGTGATCCTAAATTAAGACAAGTGAACTTTGATATCATTTCTCTTTCTAACTCAATAATAAATGTGTAATTACATTTGCACAGGAGTTATTTTTTCTAAAGTAATCTTGTTCATTTGTCTTCCAAATTCCAGAAAATCTCTGCTGTCTTCTTTCCAGTCTTCAGAGCTTGGATGAGGATGTGACTTTTTGTTTCAGTGCTCCTTTTCAGTATATTTCAGTATTTGTTTACTCACTTACTTCAGCTACAATTGAAGCACCCAAAATTCTGAATCCCCACACTATATTTTAACTATCAACAATGTCCTCTGCAAAGTGTTGATTCTTTCTCATTTATTAATCTGTGGAACAGGTGACTGGAATTTCATTTTTACATCAGTCTCTTCCTCTCTAAATCAGGATGCTTCTCAACATGCGTGTGTTCCCTCTTTCTGGCTATATTTGTCTCTGTCATGATCAGCGTATCACTGAAGTTGTGGAAGTAAAAGGGAACTTTAAATAGTGTCTGGTAAGAAGAGTCACTTCTTTTGCAGTCTGAGCTGAAAAGGCACTTCTCACTGTGTAGTGTGATTGTCTCTATGTGCATAAAGTCAATAAAGATTTCTTGGAAGTTGTACCGCCTAGCTTAGGCTCACCCTCAGCCACACTAATGTGTAGTCTGTAGGACATCAGTCACTGGGCTGAGAAAAGGAGACCTTAATTATTACACCTAATAAGCCCTGCGATTTTGGATATGTTTTCCATCTTCTCTTGGTCTCCAATTTCACAGTTTTTAAATAAGATGGCTTCACCTGATGATTTTACAGGTACCTTCCAGCTATAAAAAATGTCTAAACACAACAGATGTCTTTTCTTTTGTATTATCATTCCTCTATTGTCTAGAAAACTAAGAGGGTTTTAGTTCTTTGTTTTTTGTTTTTTTGTCTTCCAACTATGGCCTAACCTCCATCATGGGGCCAGAGACCACAATAACTTTCCAGCAATTCTAAAATTTTAGTTATTATTCCATAAAGCCACATGGTGTGCCTTGATATACTAGGGTACCTGATTGTGAAGGTTTCAGCTGGTGTCGCATTTGCCACTGGTGTTCATAACTCAAACCTGGGTTTGTTTATATAGTTTCCTATCTCAGCTGTAACACCTATATTTAATTTCTAGTGTATGTTAATTTAAATCTCAAAGCCCAATCTGATGTATTATTTCAGCAACTTGCCAGAATGAATTATCAGTTTCTTTAACACATTGAATTAAATATTCTGTCACTGAGAAATTTACTTTTACTTGAATATGTATTACCTACCAAAACTCTCTTAGGTTTTTCTGCTGGAGATCAAGCCTTTTGGACAGTTGAAAAAAGCTAATGGGCTCAGTCCAAGCCTAATTAGCTGAATGTCAAATCCAGACTCCCACTGGTACTAACTGGTACTTGATAGGATTTTTATCACCCTGAGTTGCTAATCTGTCCTTACAGTAAAAGTAACATGTTCACTCAGAATGCTTGACAATAAAATAATACAGTGTTTATAAAATAGCTAACATAAAGCCTAGTACACGATACAGTTTCAGAAATGTTATTTCTTAGAGAAATTATGAAGATAGTCTAACTCGCAGGAATTTAAAAGAGAAGTATGTTGCTTCACATCAGTTACCAGAGATCCAGGAACATGCGGTAGAGTCTTAGGAACTGTTGTGTAGTGAGGACAATAACCTAGACCTTGGAGCCAGAACTAAGCTCACTCACCTACCTGCTGTTTACTAGATCTGTGTCAGCTGGCAAGTTGTATAATTTCTTTAGCTTCATATTTCTCAGTAAAATTAATGCCTACTTATATGATTGTTCCAAGGATAAAATAAGATTCAATAACAAACACAGAATGTCGAACATGGCACCAGACTGGGAGATGGTATTTAACCAACAGTGGCTAATAATACCCTAAAACTTATCAGCCATCTTTGGAGACAGATGTATTTTGAAATTATGTCCTGTTGACAGTCCATAACCTAGACACCTGTCAGATAGTATGCCTAAATTTATAATCAGTGCAACATGGGCAATGTGCAAATACGTTCAATATTGGTCCCTGTCTTAAATACATTTCTTCCTTGTGAAACCAATATTTTAAAAACATATATGTTTGTAGGTTATAACAGAAACTTTCCCATATTTGTGATGGTTGTTCTGAATTAATCTACAGGTATTGTTTGGGAAGAAATGAGATATCTGTCTTGCAGAAGAAACCTGTAATATTCCAATTTCTGACTTCACTAAACTAACATCAATTCCACTTGTCATTCTAAATGTCCTTTCCTCCAGAAAGGCTTCTTCTACCTTAGATGAGGTCTTCCTATTTTGGCTTCTCAAAATTGTACTTTATCTTATTAAAACTGTTTGTTTGATTTTCACTAGCACAGTGCCAAATGTAAAGTTAGAAACCAGTAAGTATTTCCAGAATACAGAAATTACTTGCAATAATTTATAACTTAGTCTATGGTATTTTAACAAGAGGATACTTTACTAAAAACACGTCAAATAATTTGATTTCCCAGAAAGAATTTCATCATCGTGACTCCATGAAAGAAAGATGCTAAATCTGCGTAAAAACAAACGACCAAAGCATTGGAGAATTAGTGTCTACTGTTGGGAAATGTTTCAGTAAGTGCTTTTATCAGGAAAACAGAAGCCATTCTGTGTACTCAGGGAATGAGAGGTTGTAATAGAGAGAATTCAATATTTACACAACCATTTACAAGTCTAGTGGAGCAAAGGTCCCAGAGGCCCATGTCTAGGATCTCTTCAGCACCAAGGTTGGTGGCTCTCAGGAATCCCTCCAGAAGCTCCGTGTGCCGTTCACGAGCCCTCTGCATGTGTGTTTGCCCATAAATTGCTCAACAGGATTGGGACCCCTGCTTCCCTTCTGCATTGCAAATCTCACACTTGTGCCTCATAATGGGGACCAAAGAAGATAGCTGATACTTTCCTTGGTTTTTCCTCTGCAGTGCAGGGGAGATCTTAGAAGGAGTTGATGGTGACAGCGAGTTTAATAATCATCGGCTTCACCAGAACTTGGGCAGAATATTCTCTAAATCGTCGTATTTTCTTTATCAGACAACCCAGAACCACTGTTTTGTTCAAGTCAAGAGAATGAGAGGATGAAATTGCCTTCGACCTGTGATGTGAACGTGCCCCCTTGAGTTACGAATGAGCTATGCAAGGACACCATCAAATTACTCTTCAGATGCTGGACATAAAAGAGGGCTGGTGATGAACTGCACACAGGATTCTAGTTCCTCAGGAAGACTACGTTCCATATTAAATCACTTAATTGGCAGACTGACTCATACATTAATGTGAATCTACCAACAAATGACAAATACCTGAGGTTGTGGGATAATTAAATATCTGTGCAGAATAAATAACATGCCCAGATCAGCTGGAGGTTCACTAATTTTATCTACTCTAGGATCAGCATTTAAATTAGAAGTAATTGAGTAAGAGTTCTATAAAAAGGAATACCTGAAAATATTTTTTCTTATCTTTTCCTTTCCTTTCTTTTTTATTTTCCTGTTTCCTTTGGTTTTTGAAATAATATTATTTTAAAGACTGAGGTATAACATACATACAGTGATGTACACAAATCTTAAACACATAACTCAACTAAATTTTGTATGTATGTGTTCATGTGCTCACTACTCAGACTGAGATATAGAAGATGTTCATCACCCCAGGTAGACCTAGACCCCGCCTGTCCCATCTCACTCAATAATTTGAGGGAACTCCTGCTCTTATTTCTGTTGTCAGAGGTTAGTTTTTCCTGTCTTTGCGATACTTAGCTAGTGAATTACATGAATGCACTCGTTTGTGATTGTACTCTTCCATTCAACATCATGTCTGTGAGGCTGAACAAAATGTTATGCGTTATCATAGCTCACTCATTATTATTGCTGTGTAGTGCTCCACTATGGAAACATATTTCACTTTATTTAGACATTCTTTATTTGTTCTTTAAGTCGTTTCCACATTTTGGCTATTGTGAGTAAAGCTGCTATGGACATTCTTGTATGTGCCTTTTGTTTGACATACACATTTCTCTCAGGTATATGTCTAGGAGTAGTAATGTTGGATTATATGTTGGCTTATGTTTAGCTTTAATAGATATAAAACTATTTTCCAAAAGTTTACATTTCTTCAGAAATTATGAGAGTTCTCCTTCTACATCCTCTACAGCATTTAGTGTGATCATATGTTTTAGATTGTCACTGAATTAGTTGTGTATTGTTGTAACAGTATAGTTTCATGTTATTATAATTAATAAGTTTACATATAATGAAATAGACTTTCTTAGTGTACAATTCTATGAGTTCAACCTGCACATAGGTTTTGCTTTTTTTTTTTCCTAACATCCATCACAATCAAGATGCAGAACAGTTTCATCACCAGAAAAAAAGTTCCTTGGTACTACCTCTTGGAGTCAAATCATTCTTGCCTCTAACATTTCAAAATCCACTGATCTGTACTCCATCCTTACAGTTCCACTTGTTCTAGAATGTCATATAAATGATATTATACAGTTTGGAAACATTCGTGGCTGGGTTCTTTCACTCAGCATGCCTTTGACATTCATTCACGCTGTCGAGTGAGTCCTGAGAGTTAATTCCTTTCCACTGTCAAACGGTGGTAGTTTATGGATGCACCACAGATTATTTATCCAGTCACCCACTGAACTACGTTTGGGTTGCCTCTAGTTTTGAGTGACTAAGAATATAGTATAATCAATATCATATTAGAAGTGCCAAACTGTTTTCCAGAGTGGCTGTACCATTTTGCATTGCCATCACCAATGCGTTAGAATTTTTAGTTTTTCCAAAGCCATGCCAACACTTGGTTTTGTGAGGGTTAATTTATTGTAGCAAAGTTAATCAGTGTGTAATAACATTCCACTGAGGTTTTATTTTGCATTTCTCAAATAGCTAGTGATACTGAGCACCTTTTCATACGATTAATTGCCATGTGTCTTCTTTGGTGAAATATCTGTGTAAGTTTTTGCCACTGTAGTTTTTGGTGGTGGGGAGTTGTTTGTTTTGTACTTCTGAGTTTTACGGGTTCTTTAAATATTTTGCTCTCTATTGTTATCTGTCCATTGGGAAAGCTTATATTCATACACTTTGACCCAAAAGCTATTTTCTAATCAGTGTCTAAGCTGAGAGCAGACCTCCTTCATTAATAATTCATGTTATTAGATGTGCAATCTATTAGTTATAAGTTCCTAATTGTAGAATCTTTTTGTAATATTATTTAACCACATAACTAAGCACCCTACATCCTAAGTATATCATGTAGGCTAGATTTTTTCACCTGCTCAATAAAATTGATATTCCAAAAATGTCTTTTCTCACTACTATTCTATTATTTCAATTATAATAAAACAGTTTAATTATTCACTTAGTGTCTGTCTCACTATCAGATAGTAACTTCCTTGAGGAAAGGGTTCATGTCTTATTAAAATTTGAGTCCCACTGAATGTCAATGTTATTTGTCCTAAGTGTGAATTTTGTTTCTTCTGAATAGTGGCATTTGGACAGTCTTTATTTTCTCTTTATATGCTGTACACAAGTTACTTAATCTATTTTCCATTATCTTACAGGACTTGTGTAATTAGGAAGTTATAAATGATAATGTTAAAAATAAAATAATTTATATTAGCATAATGACAGATAAATCATTATCTTAAACACAAAAAAGTTATTAACTTAGATTTTAAACTACCAAGTGAAATAATGCATTTGTTTCCACATGATAAATAATTTATGAAAGATTCACTCAAATTCAGTAAGCTATAGTTTAAAACATACTGATGTGGCATTCAGGACACTCAGGATAACATCGAGCCAATGATGTTGTACAATGAACACAATAATTATGTGGCATTGGTCATGCTGTTTCTCAGTTTAGGCCTTAGATTTCTCAGCTATAAAATAAGTAAGACTTCTTTGATGATATACGAGATTACTTTCAGCTATGATGTCTTTCTAACTTTCAGAATAGCTTCACTTATTTTTAAACATGTAACAAAATAGAAAAAGAAAACACTCGTTTCAGCCTGAGTTTCCTTGGCTAATGAACTCTCAAAAATAGATGTCAATCAGTAAGTTAGCATATAATGCCTCGGGCTGTTTTCCATAGAGACAGAAAGTAAATCCCTACAGAATTCTACTTCAAATTAGAAAAATGTGTTTTGTCACCACTAAGATACTTTCAAAACTTCTTATCATCACCATGAAATTTGCATGCAGAGAAAAAGAATTTGTATTTTTTTTAAGTGGCACAGAAAGATCTATCATTCTTTGAAATGGATAAAATGATGCATGTTGGGCAACAGACCTAAGCAGCCCAGAAAACTTACACAGATGAACAGAAAGGCGACTTCCTTTCTTAGTCAATGTGATCAATATAACTCAATTTATATTACAACGTTCATGATGTTTCTTTTTGCTGCCATCTACTCTCCTGTCTGTCATGTCACTCCCTAGACATACAAAGCTCCACGTCTCAAACAACATGAAACAATGAAACATTTGAATTTGAATGAACTCTTTATAACTCCATGCCAAACAGCACTCCATTCTGCTGAGAGAGATAAATTTAAAATATGTAAATCTATGACTCCCTCTTAATCCTTTCCATATTCCCATCACCCTGACAATCGAACCCAAACCAGCACAGCCCAGAAAGTCCTTCCTGATATTGTATTTGTTTACTCATCATTATCATCCCTGACACTCTCCTCAATGCTATGTGTTTTATCAAGTACATTTTTAGAAACATCTCTGTTTAGAAAAGCGTAACGTTATTATTTCCTCAAAATCAGCTGTTGAAGGTTTAAATATAAAACCATTCTATTATTGATAATTTTGCATAGGTTACACATACTTATTAATATTTCAATTTAGCACAAAGGAGGGTTAAGCTTGCCTTCTGGGTCAGAGAGCAGACAGCAGCCAGTTCTCTTAAGTGCATGCTAAGATCCGTCCAGACTCTGATTCTGCAAATTTAGATTATTCTTCACCTCAAACATTTCACATTTAAGGGTGGCATGATAAAGTAAAATCTGTTCAGGATTTAGGATCAGAGAAAATAAAATCAAGCTCCAGATGATAAGAACGATACAAAAACAAAACTAATATTAGGAATATCAGGAGTCATACTCACAGCTATTGAGTTCTTACTTTGTGATAGTTGCTTTAAATAATGTTTCCATTAGGCCTTTAACGTTTTAGAGGAGGAAGTTATTAGCCTCACCTAAAGAAGAGAATACTGAAGGATGAAAAAGTTAAGTGACCTTCTCAAACCATCAAAGGTGGTAAACAGAAACAGCATTCAAACCCAGTTATGCCTGATACAAATACTCTTGTTCTATCCTCCCTCCCTGCCAACTAAAACTATGTTATGCAGGTCAATGTATTTAATATCTTTGAAAATCACTTTTCTCTTCTAAAATATGGGATATAATATTACCTATATTAAATATTTTTGAAGACACAATATAAAAACATATGTAATGCCTCATTCAACTATATGTTATTAAATATTCATTCATTCAATAACATTTATTAAGAAATAACTTTGTGGCAGATTTGTTTTCTAAGTGCTACCAGTAGAGTAGCAATAAATAAAACTGAAACAAACCCCTGTCTTTAAGGGATTTGTTTTTATTCTAATAGGAGGAAATAGACAATAAGCAAAATAGAAAATAAAAGTTAATGAATCTTTACAGCTATGAGAGCCTTAGTTTGCCTTCAGTTGCAACATAAGTTTAAGGCCTGGAGGTGACGGAGAGTTCTGCTTGTGAGTAAGAGGAGAAAGATGCAAGAGAGTGTTACTGCCATTCTAAGAATGAGGAAAAGCAGGTAATCTACAAAACCATCCTTTCCATTGACCTCATCAAAGAGGCAAGGTCACAACGCCACACAGGGAACTAAATTCCAGAGAGGACCAAATGCCTCCAAGGAGACCAGAGATATGTGAACTGTTTCACCTCTGACAAGTGGAAGAAGAATAAGAAGCAGACTCCACAGAAGCAGGCAAGAATAAATTAGCTGCAACTTTAACAAACTTCTGAAGACCAAACGTGGGCTAGCATGCCAGCTTAAAATAGAACTGGCCATGGGAGAGCTCACACTTGCTCAGAAGCTCTTTTCCATGGGTCTGTCTTGGGAACTCACCCAAAGAGCAGGGACAAGAGAAACCTGGGGAGCCTCCCTCAGTGCACAGTCCTGTGGATGAGAGGCACAAACGCCTGCCTGAGCCCTCCTCTCAAGCATCAATGATAGTAGTAAATATTAATTGAAAAGGATTTAAGTCACCGGAAGAGGGGCCCCCAAACCCCTGCCTCACAAAGGCATGGGCAGAGAAGCACAAGCAGGACCCTCTGCCTCCAGACGTCAGAAACCCTCCGCCTGCCCCAAAAACCAAGTGCAGACCCAGGGTTTTTCTTATTGTTGCTGCTGCTGCTGATGTGTTTTGGAAGAAAGGCAGTAGTAAAAGCTACTGGCTACTAGAGGAAAATCAAGAAATCTTCTCATGCCCAACGTTCAAGACAGATGCAAGGAAGTACTGGCTTCCAAGAGGAAGAGAGTGAAGGAATGCTTAAAGGTCCAACCTTGAACCCAGAAGCACAGGTCTTACCAAAAACAGAGGCTGGATTAAGAAGCGTTTCCTCTCTGCACCACAGCCTAACAATGAATCATAAGCAACAGAAGTCTACTACCTGGAGGCATGTGAAGTACGGGGGAACAGAATATGAGCAACAACAAAACCCAAATCCCCCTCAAATAGTCATCAGACTCACCCAGTTTTGCACAGTAATGACTGGACAGAAGAAAACAGCTGGCCATTTACAGTTATAAACAGTTATAAATGTCTCAATTTCTACACACAATTTTGTACTCAATCAAAAATACCAAGATACATGTGCTAAAAAACTAATAAAAATGACTGTCAAGAGATAACTCAGTGATGAAATGATGAAATTATCCCACAGGACTTTAAAATCCAGTCAGCCCTCTGTATCCATGGGTTCTGCATCTATGGATTCAACCAACTGTGGATCAAAAAACATATAAAAAATTCCAGAACGTTTCCAGAAGCAAAACTTGAATTTGTCACATGTCCAGCAACAGAGACTGAGAAAGGAAAAAGAGACAGATCAAAAGAAATATTTCAAATATAATAGTTGATAATTTTTGAGCAGAATGAAAGAATGGAGAAAAAAGACAACCAAACACAGATTTAAAGGAGCTCAGAGAAATATAAACATTATTAATAAAAAAAAAGTGAGGAAAAAGCTAGGTATATTGTAGTCTGACTGCACAGAAGCAAATGTTAAGAGAGGATCTTGAAACCAACATGAAGGAAAGAAAAAAAAATACACACAGAGGAACAAAGACAAGACATATGGCATGACATCCTTAAATACTAGAAGAAAGGGAAAAATAATTTGCCAACACAGAATTCTACACCCAGTGAAAATATTTTTCAAAGATGAAGATGAAATATTTTATCAAACAAAAACTAAGACAATCAATTTCTAGTAAACCTAATAAAAACAAATGTTAAAAAATGTGTTCAGGCAGAAGAAATATGACAGATGTAAATTTGAACCTATATATAGAAAAAAAGAGAAGTATATATGGTAAAATGTACACAGATAACATACATATTCTTCTTATTTTTATTCTTTAAAGAATATGGATTTTCTAAAGCAAAGAGAGTAATAATACATTTTGCTTTACAACATATGCAGAATTAGATTGCATAAAAAGAATAGTTCAAAGGATCAGAGGGAGGGAATAAAATATATTGTAAGATTCTTTCATCCTACATGAAGTGGCATTATGTCATTTGATGATTCATTGTGATAAGTTAAAGTCATGTATTTTTAAAATACGTAAACATGGAAAAATTTTTTAAAGTGTGTAACTAATAAGTGGAGATAGGTGAATTCATAACAAATCACAATTAATCAAAAAAAAGTCAGAAAGTGAAGATCAAAAATAAGTGAGACAAAAAGAAATCAACTAGAAATGATAGATTAAAATCCAACCATATCAATGTTGCATAGAAAGAACTATTAACAGTGAAGAAGACATACAATGTAAAATGTGTAGGTGTCAAACACTGCACTTTAAAATTAATGAATTAAAACCAAAAAATGACAGAACTGAAAAGAGTAATAGAAAAAAAATCAAAATACTTATTTTTTAATGTGTGCATGGAATATTCAGTTATATCTTAGTTGATTAAAAAATAAAATTCAATAAATTTAAAATAATTGAATTCATACAAAGTATGTTCTCTAACCACAATGGAATTAAATTAGAAACCAACAACATAAAGATATTTAGAAATTCTCTGAGGTTTTGGAAATTAAGGAATCCATCTCTAAATAATTCATAGATCAAGAAAGAAATGGCGAGGGAAATAGACATTTATTTTGAATTTAGTAAAAAAACAAAAATTAAAATGAACAACAACAACAAAAAACAAAACAACATAAAGTTTGTGGGATGCAATCAAAGCAGTGCTTAGCAGGAATTTCATAAAGTTAAATATCTACATTAAAAAACAACCAAGTTCTTAAATCACTACTTGAAGTTTCTAACATTAGAGAGAGAGAGAAAGAGAGAGAGAGAGAGAGCAGAAGAGAGAGAAGAAAGGAGGAGGAGGAGGAGAGGGGCAAATTAAATCCACCGCAAACAGGAGGAAGGAAATAAAATAAGAGCAAAAATCAATTTAAAAAAAACTAAGAAAACTAATTAAATATCAATGCAACATAACCAAAAGTAGTTCATTGAATAGATAAATAAAACTGATAAATCTCTAGCCAGGCTGATGAGGTAAAACACACACACACACACACACACACACACACACACAAACCACCAATACCAGGATTAAAAGCAGTACCATCACTACAGAGCCTACAGACAATAAAAATAGAGTATTATTATAACTTTATGCCAATATTTTGATAATACAGAAAAAATACCAATACCAATACCAAAGACAACAAAGCTTATTCAAGATGAAGCAGATAATCTAAATAGAAAAACTCATATTAATAAATTGAGTTTTCAGTTAAACACTCTCCCAGGATGAAGCCTCAGGCCCACATGGCTTCATTGGTAATTAACTTTAAAAGCATAACGGAGAATGATAGCAATTCTACTAAACTGAACCACAAAATTAAAAAAAAAAAAAAAAACAATGTACAACTCATTTTTTTGGTAAGGCCATCATTCCCCTAATTTCGAAACTAGCCATTCCAAAGAAAGAAAACTACAAACTAATATACCTTATGAACCAAAATACAAACAATCCTTAACAAAATGTTGATGAATAAAATCTAGAAGAATACAAAATATATTTTAAAAATATACCATTGTCAAATGAGATTTATCCTAGAAATTCAAAATTGTTTCAACATTCAAAAAATGTCATTACAATTCAACTTTTCAACAGACCAGAATAAAAGTGAACCATACAACCATCTCAGTAGATACAATTTACAAAACCTACTACCCATCCATGACTCAAAATAAAAACAAACAAGAAAGCAAAACTTTCAATACCTTAGGAATAGAATATTTTATCAACTAGATAAAGAACACCTATGCAAAACTCATAACAAACATCACACTCTGTTGGATGACTGAGTGCTCTCTGGGTGAGACTGGGACTCGGCAAACGGTATCCACTCTTAACATTCCTACTGGAGGGCTGGACAGTGCAATAAAGTTAATAAATGAATGTTTAAACAAGTCATTTTAGAGATTATACATAGGAAAGAAAATTTTTTATTTTAAGTCATATGATCATCCATGAAGGCTACATAAAACAGCTCTTAAATTAATAAGCGGATTTAGTAAAGCCCAGAAAACAAAGCAGAATGGCTTGATGACCACATGAAATGGGAGAGTCTCACTGGGGTGATGGAACTATTCTGCATGTTGATTATACTGGCAGTTACATGATTATATGAGTTTGTCAAAATGCAGATTTGCACACCAAAAAGAATGAATTTCAGTGTATGTCAACTTGAATTAAAAATAAACAAATAAAGCATTATTGGAAAGGAAAGAAACAGATGTAAATACAGATTGGATGAAGAATCCTAATTTCCCTCCTCTACCAAAGGCTTCTTCTTACCTTCACCTTCAGTCTCATCTAAAGTTCCCTTTTGCATGTGTTTGTGTTTTTGTGTTTGGCTGGGTGTTGAGATGGAGGAATTAAAAGTATCCACTGGATTAATATTTACATTAGTTGTTTATTCTGCATACATTCCATGCTGACTTTTTCTCTGAATGGGAATGTAACTGATGAAATCATTACTTTATCAGAAATTTCCTTTTTTTTTTAAATAATTATGAATCAGAGAATACCTTCAAAATTAATTTTAGCAACTTCTCCGTGACCAATTCCTAAAAATCCAGTCTACTGATTGAACAAAAGAATTATTATTACTAAAGACAAATTTCTGTTTTATTTTTAACACACTTCATCTTTTGGATGATCCATCTGTCATTCATATTGTGAGAACTTAAAGTTGAAAAGGATTAGAGAGACCCGGGGCTCTAGTCTTTAAACACTGAGGATTTTCTTCTCAATTTCCTTAAACCCTGGTCTCTGCTCTGCCTCCACTCTGAAACCACCAGTGATGCGGTTTCCTGCCTTTGTTGGGTTTCCCATTCCACACTTCAACAGCTGATTTGTTGCTGTTGTTGTTCTGCTGTTGCTACGTTTGCTTTAGTTTTTATGTTCTATTTTACATTCTTCTGAGTCATATTAACGTAGTCCTCAGGCAAAATGGTTCTCTTTTTCTGCTTCCACATGCTAGCCCATACAACATGGGAAGATCTCACATGTTTCTGTGCTCCACAGGCTAAAATTACTACTGTTCTCATGAACAGATTTCAAAATTCCTTGCCATCTTTTAAGTTTAAATTCATCTGCTGAAAGTCTTCTTGTAGAGCAGCAGCAAGAATTGAACACAGTTTTCCTGGGATTACGTCTTTACATTTATAGAGTGAGTAGTTACCTCAAACGATTGCTTCCATTAAAAAATTCTCCCCTTTCCTTTTGTAGCTTTTAGTTTACCATTATTACAAAAACAATGATTTTTATATGATATCATGTTACTACACTGTAGGATATATAGTTATTTTTGTTATGCTGAAAATAATTCATATTTTTATTTATATGCTATAATATACCCATCTGTTCAATCTTTTGAACAAGAAAAGGAGAAAGAAATTATTAACACTACTGAAAGATCTATGACGTGTCAGGCACTGTTCCATAACATTTGCATACGTTTTCTTATTCATTTCCAAATCAGTCCTATAAAGTTAGCATTATATATTTCCATTTTAAATGGCATAACCAGGCTCAAAGGATCTAATTAAACTACCTAAATTTATATAACTTACGAGAGAGGAATAAGAATGTGAACCTTTTTCTGTTGTCATCAAAGCCTAATGATACATATGACTTGAAACCTTCAGAGAACAGAAAACCAGAATAGTTTGAATATATTTCACATTGCTATTCACAAAAAAGACCAAAAATTATCGTGTCTTGTAATAACGTGCGTGTGAGACTTTGTGATTTTTTTCACCTCTCTAGAGCCATACGTATTGGTTACTGAATACTGCATAACATTTACAAGAGCTTGTTCCAGTATTCACATGTGCTAGTGCGTTAAGGGTGAATGTGGAAGAAGTATTTTACAATAATCCAATTATGAACACCAACATATAAATGATTTGCCTAATAATATCTCCTCTTAAATTAATGATTATACATTCATTGAGAATTACATAAATACTATTTAAATCAGTCAATGCATGCTCTCCGTCCAACTCAGTATGCTAGTGCAACCCAGTTAGGAATCAGATGCCAAAGAGTATGTAAGGAGGACTGCAATTTTCCCTCAGTGAGATCACGGTAAGCACTAAAGAACTCTTTCTCTGTGCTAACAGTGATCTCCCAATCCTACCTCTACTCAGTTTTCAACTTGGGGTTGGTGAACCTAGCCTGATCCATGGCCCTGACCTTTGGGGATTTGGCCAGCACCTGATTTCTTGGCTCTTACACAACAACCGCCCTCATTCCAGCAGCAAAGCCTCCAATACTGACAACATATCCTTCTTTAGTCTAAGTTTTTCTTCTCATTTGACGTCTCCTTTCTTTACCAAGTCATAGCCTACCAATTTTTTTTTTTATTATTGAAGTATAATCAGTTTATGATGTTGTGCCAATTTCTGGTGTACAGCATGTTTCGGTCATACATGTGTACACATATATTCCTTTTCATATTCCTTTTCATTATAGTTGACTACAAGATACTGAATAAAGTTCCCTGTGCTATACAGAAGAAACTTGTTTCTATTTTATATATGGTAGTTAGCATCTACAAATCTTGAACTCTCAATTTATTTCCACCCACTTTCCTGCCCGGTAACCATAAGTTTGTTTTCGATGTCTGTGAGTCTGTTTCTGTTTTGTAAATAAGTTCATTTGCATCTTTTTTTTTTTTTAGATTCCTCATATAAATGATATCATATGGTATTTTCCCTTCTCTTTCTTGCTTTCTTCACTTAGATTGATGATATCCAGGTTCATTCATGTTGCTGCAATTGGCATTTTTATTCTTTTTTAAGACTAAGTAGTATTCCATTACATATATACATATATGTGTGTGTGTGTGTGTGTGTGTGTATATATATATATACACACATATATATACACCACAACTTCTTTATCCAGTCATCTGTCGATAGACATTTAGGTTGTTTCTTTTCTTTGTCTTCTTCAGTTGAGGTATAACTGACATACTTGACAACATATTCTTGATCATTGCATCGCTCTCTAATGTAACACTGGCAGTGACTGGATGATCATTTTCTCTCCTTATCCCCGAAATTTGTCTGAGAAGCAGATTTAGAGAACATTTATATTTAGCTAGTTCAGCTATCTCAGCTGCTTTTTCACTAGCTTTCCACTTCATATCCCCAGAGGGTATTGACATTGGCTAAACATCTTGCCTCATTGGCCTAGTTATTTAATTGATATTCCTGGCCATTACTTCTGCAATATGGTAGATGTGCCCATATAACTGTTGGTGCCCAAGGGAAATAACAAAACCATTCCACCAGTGTGCATTCACTTATGCACTTTGCAGTTTTTGGAGAAAGAGGTGGGCTTCATGTATAATCTTTGCAAGAGAATTTGCCTGGAACCCATGCTTCCTATCTGGCAGCCAGGAATGCCATCTGGTTACTGTGACCACTCAAAGCCCACAAATCCCACTGAGCACAGGGATATAGCAGAAACCATGTACGCCCGTTTAAAACCATTTGCTAATGAGGCTCTATAAGACTTAAAAGACCCCTATATGCATCTGAAAAATAAAATGGTCAGTTAATTATTTTTCAGGTCACTTTAAGGAAAAGAAGACCAAATTTTAAATGGAATTTTTAGGTTAAAATTTTGCTTTTTGATAAATGAATGCTTCTTTATTATTATTTGAGATAGGCTATGGTAAATAGTTCTTTGTTCCACTTTTTAACATATACAAAAATAATCTTCAATCATGATTTCTTTCTTTATCAATACTAGAAAATTTTGTCTGCTTTCTAGAGAGTTTTAAAGAATCAGGCAGCTGACATATGACATTGGATGGTTAATCTCATTACTCTGCACTCTATTCACATCAGTCTGGCCTTCTTACAATAAGAAGGAATTTTCTATTGACAGAGCAGCAGTGATATGAAATAGTTTGTAAACATTATCCAGAAATAGAGAATACTCCAATTTCATTTTCCACAGAACATTACCATGTAATCATGATCTTCTTTGGACTTCTAGTACTTAAAGAGGCACTGCGAGAGAGTATCTCTTACAATCATGAAAAGATAACTTTAACAGCGGTTAAGCTGATTCACTTGTTGCCATGACTAATGATATAATTTATGCAAAGCAATTTATAGTGTTTCTGGCCCATAAGCACTTGGCTATTAAATATTTCTTTCCTAATGATATTAAGGTGTTTATATGATCAAAATGAGATGTATATATCAAAATTAATATTTATTTTTCTAATTCATAGACAAAACCTGGGTTGACTCAAACTTTGATGTTTTTACCAGGTGATCAGCATTTTAAAATACTGCCTCTTTTGAAATACTTTCCTCAGTTCATCAGGAGTACCAGGCCCACTTTCTGCATAGCACTTCAGGGCGTATTTGAAATGTGAAGAAGTTTCTGTGTCTATGTCTTTAATCGCACAATTTGAATGAGACAATTAGAATAAAAAGTTATTAAGAGAAGAGGGCATATATGACACAGCAGGTTGGTGGATGAAAGTCAGGATCATGTCATGATTAAGTACAGGACCTCTGTCCAGTGCAGGCTCTGAAAACTAGGAAACGTAATGTACACTTTCTTAATCCATTTTTTTTTTCCTGTCTACAGCAGGAATAGAGCTACTTACTTTGTAACGCTCCTGTGTGGTTTAATGTGATCATATATATAATGCATTTAGCTCTTTGAGAAGGTCCAGTGATGTAAAGGTTCCTGCTACTTAAAACTCCGACTGCGAGTGCCTGTGAGCTTGGCTGACTGGTGACTGAAAAGGCGGGCGGGGTTTTCATCACAGAATCTCTCATACCCTCCTCCGTCCTCAGTCGCCTGCTGCTGCATTCCTGGTATTAGGCATTAGTCCTGGGCTTTGCTCCTTGACTGCTGTGAAACTCAACTCTGTTTCAGAATCCAGTGTCAGGAAACAGGAACAGTTGTAGCTTGTCTGTGTAACACTATCTTCTTTTCATCCACATGGTTGTCATCTTCATCACTCTCATCATTTGCTTTCCACTGAATAATTGTAATTCTTTCTAGAAGGTTTTTGTCCAAGTGTTTAGTTTGCTTCCTCCATTGCTCTCCCAGGAACCCAGCTGCAGTCTGTTCATAGAGTCTCCGATTCATTATGGTAAGAACTCAAGTTTTAACAAGTATTAGTCCAGTGCAGCTTATTTATAAGATGAAACAAAACAAGGTTGAAAAGCAAGTATATCTGTAAATGCAGTTTGGATCACATGCTATAATAATTATGTAAAGCTTTTTATTGTATGTTACATCAATTTGCATCGTCTATTTGACTAACATTACACATTTTTATAGAAAAACTCCACAATATGTTGAACTGAATAAAGTTGTGATAAAGGAGATTCTATTCTGCATCTGGCCTCTGCATTGTCATTACAATATTATGTTCATGGCCTTGTTTAATTATTCAACAAAAAATATGTACTGAACAAGTATCATTTGCAGGGACTGCTGTGTGGTTTAGGGGAATGTAAAGGAAGATGAACAAGATATGGGTGGGCTCTACTCTACATTTCACATTCCTAAGGGCTAGCTATGATTTTTAAAGTCTTAGAATTCTTCCTTCATTTCTAATTGCCTTAAAAGTAATCCATAACCATATTTTGAATATTGAATATTTTACTAGTATGAATAATAAAGCTCCTCAAGTTATAGACCATCAAGGTTCAGGTGACTTTAAATATTGGTGTTCACCCATCTCCATATCTTGTCTCCCCATAATTTTACTTCATGAAGGAAAGGAAGAAAATCTGTAGAAAGGTGAAGTCTTCTGGGATTTAGAAGAGGTAAATAGAAAAAAGGACACCCTGAAGAATTCTACCTAACATGGTTGCATGTCCAGTCGAGAAGGTTTATATAACACACAAATGTTATATTTTATATATTTTTCCAAGACTAAGTTAAAAAGTCAGTTATTCAAATTAATATAAGGGCTATGGGTTGTTAAGGAAAAAGGCAAGACACAGAGTCATACACAGCAGACTATAAATCTCAGCTGGACTCCTAATTAGCTGTGTACTGGGACAAGTTTTAAAGCTTTTTTCATCTTTGTTTCTTTATCCGTTCATTGAGCCTAATAATACTATAGATACAACCATATTTTTTGAGCTTTAAATAAAAAATACAATTTGATACAAATATTAAACATTCAAATAATGCTAGGTCTCATTAACTAGGGCTTTTAAAAATGATCTACTGCCGTAGAAATCTTTTCAGTGCATTACCCATTATTTAATGTTAGGACATTGCTGCTCTGGCAAAGTGAATCACTGGCAAGTGTCTGACGAGTTTACACCTTCAGGTTTTGCCAATTATTATTCATACTGGTTCCTCAAAAATGATTACCTCTACTGTTATCATAGTAAAACATATCCCTTATTTAAGGAGTTATCAGAAACCTGTTTATCCTACAATTTATAACAATACTAATGAGAATTTATTCACTCATTTATTCATTGGTTCAAGAACTACTGAGTTAGTACCTACTGTTTACCAATTACTGGGTCATATACTGAAGACAGAATGTTAAAAAAAAAAAAAAAGAAGGCAAAGTTTCTGTCCTTATGGTATGAAGTATTATAAAATAAGTCCCAAATGATTTCACATGACCTATTTTTTGAAACCTGATAATGACCATGTAAGGTAGATATTGTGAATATTAAAACAATTTCACTGATGGGAACACTAACGATCTGAGACACTAAAAAGAGTTTCTCACCTTGCCTCATAATTCCAGATTCTTTAGCAATACAGCATACCTCCTAATGGAAGATTTTCTTCAACTGTCAATACAAAGCACACCCAGGTTATGAGTCCCCAGGACAAAACTGTGAGCAGATGTCAGCTCATCATGGTTTTTAGGGCTCAAGTCAGAATATGCATTGTCCATTACCAAATCACGTAATTGTTTATACCTGCCGTTTCAAATAGCCTGCATTCTGCCTCCTCTTCCAACAGTGCATATAACTGTGAGCTGACTTGGAGTCAGAGAAAGCTTACATTGAATAATTTCTTCAATGTAAAAGAGCTTCTTTCACTCTTATAATGTTCTGCTTATTGCTTTGGCGAGAGAATAATAAATGCTTGATTACTTGTTCTTTTATAGCCGCAAGTATTGTCTGTTTCTGGAAAACAGGGCTGTTTGTATATTACATTTTACAAAAGATTAGATCTATCACCACATTACCTTCGGAGTGTGCCTCCATACATAATGTTTATCCCACTATCTTTCTTCTATTCCACCTACTTCAATTATCTGTCTCCCCTTCTTATTGCTTGGCATGTATTGCCTGAATTACTAGGCCATGAAATGTTCTTCTTCCTGTAACTCAGTCTCTGACATTTCCAAATCTTCCTTGTGAGAGATATCAAAAAGAAGCACTTCATTTCTTTACAGAATTAATAAGATGTATGGTCTTAATTGCAACCTTTTTAGCTAATTAAAATGAAATTGGAATGCATATGGTAGAAGTAAATGTCTAAATTCACTGCTGGAAATATTCATGACTTTTACATTTTATACTTCTAAAACTGTACTATTATTTGTTTATTCAAATATATACAAATATATTGAATCCCACTGCACAAAACAATGAAGGTGGAAAAAATAATTTTATTGTTCATTGCTGTTTGTGGCTCTCTGCCACAGTGATGACAATTCATTAAGAACAAGAAAGAGATTTCTGATTCTCACTAAATTTGTTTTCATTTCATTTTACTTGAACAATGGAAATTGCATCCTTAAAGCACTAGCTCATGATTTCTGCACATTAAAAACTAAATAGGCTCCAATGCATAAGAAGAGCATCTGAAAATATTTATGGCTATTTTAAAGCAGTACCTTAAATTCCATCTATATGCAAAGATCAATTATGAATATTAAAAGGCAATTAGATCAAACTAAGTCTTGAATTACACATGAATGTGAATTAATCCTGATTGCTTTCTTGGTATTACAGCGCTTGAAAATGTAAATTTTCATGGGAATTATCTAATATATAATCATTCTTTTGGCTGATATTGAAAGTTATATTTATAAGTGTTTGTCCAAAATGGGTTGAATGCTCATAGATAAATATATAAATTCTATGAGACAAAGTCCGCATTGCACAGGGAGGTAACTGGTCTATCTACTCTTCTCAGGCTTTCAAATTTTTCAAATGTTACTATCACTCTCACAAGTACTTTTTAATGAGTTTATTCTTCACTTTCCTACTAGTTTTATATGACTACAAGTCTTTTTTCACAGGTATTAATGTGAGTGAGTGTTTGAACTTGGTAAAAAAAAAAAACAGCATGACTTGTCATACACAGATGATCAGCCTACATGCAAACAGGCACAGTGAGCTTAATAATGGGGCAATGTAAACCTCACAAAATGAAATAAAAAGAGAAAAACAAGTTTAAAACACAAGAACATCCAAAATTTGTGGGAAGTTTCCCAAGATGTAACATAGGCATAATCGGAATGCCAGAAATAAATAAGAGACAGAATAAAACAGAAGAAATTTTTGAGGAATAATCATAATTTTTTTCAAAATGAATGATACACAACAAGTCACAGTTCTAGGATGCCCAGAAAATACCAGACAGAATCATTACCAAAACAAACCAACAAAAGTCCTAAGCGTTTCTTATTCAAATTGCAGAATGCCAAAGATGAAGATGAAGTCTTTAAAGAACCCAGTGAGCTGGAGCTCCGTGACACCTTACCTATAGAACGGGAGCCATTCACAGAAGAGTTCTTAGAAACCACGTAAGCGATAAGAGAGTGGAGTAAGTACTTAAAATGTTGAAAGGAAAAAAGTAAACCCCAACAACCTAGAATTCTATCCACAGTAAACTGTTACTCTTCAAAAGTGAACGGAAAGTAAAGATTTTCTCAGTTAAACAAAAACTGTGGGAATTCATTGCCACTAAACCTACCCTGCGAGAAATGTTGCGATAAGTCCTTCAGGCAGATAAAAATGTACATAGGTCATATACTTAGATCTGCATAAAGAACAGAAGAGTATTTAAAGAATAAATAAATGTAACATCAAATCTTTAACTTTTTAAAATTATAATTGATTTAAAAATAAAGGATTTTTAAGTGGCTACATTAAAAATGTATTGGGTCCATATAGTTTCGTGGATAAGTAAAACTAAAGGCAGCAATATCACAAGGAGCCGTAGGCAGAGATTGGGGTACTCAGCTACGTCCCTGCACACACATGAAATGGTACAGTATCATTTGACCATGAACTTAGACAAGATAAAAATGTATATTGCAAATTCTAGGGCAAGAACTCTATTTTTATACCATTGATATGTTAATAAAGGAGATAAAATGGAATCAAATAAAAATGTTTAACAAAAACCAAAAAAGGGGGGAAGAAAGTAGGGGAAGAAAAAAATTTTAAAATCCAATAAATATTAAATACTAACTAAAAAACCCCCAACTAACCATTAAGTTACTAACTTGATACCAATGCAACTGTATCAATAATACCCTTAAATATGAATGCTCTGAATATACCAAATAAAAGACAGGAATTATCAGAAAGTATTAAAAAAATCAGTAATAAACTGTCTGTTGTCTAATCAAATCCTGCTTTACATATAAAGACACATTTAGGTTAAGAGTAAGGAATGGAGAAAGACATACCATGCCAACCCAATAAAAGAAAGCTGGAATAACTGTATTATTTTCAGACAAAGTATTTTTCAAAAAAAAAGATAATTTTCAGGGATAAAGAGGGGTATTACATAGTGATAAAGGTGTTACTTCTCAAAGAACATATAACATTCTTAAACATGTATGAAGATAACAAGAGAAGCTCAAAATGTATGAGGTAAAAACTGATGGGACAACAATGATAAAGAGATAACTCCATTATTGTCAGAGACTTCAAGAACTGCCCCATAGTAATTGATAGGCATGCAGAAAATCAGTAAGGACACAGCTGACCTGAACAGCACTATCAATCAACTTGATCTAATTGACGTTTATGGGTATGCCATCCAACAACAGCAGACACACATTCATTCCAAGCTCATATGAAACATTCCAGATAGACCCCATCCTGGGCCACAAAAAACATAGCTTTAAAAACATAAAGAATAAAAAATTATATAAAATGTGATTTCAAATCAAAATGGAATTAAGTAGAATTCAATAACAGAAAAATAGCAGAAAATCCTCCAAATATTTGCAAATTAAACATCACAAATCTAAACGACACATGAAATCAACAGGGTCTCAGGAAAAGTTAACTTTTTCAACAACAGAAAAATTAAATCACATTTCAAAATTTGTGAGATGCAGCAAAAGCAGCACTTAGAAGGACAGTTACAGAATTAAATTCAAATGTTAGGGAAAAAATCTAAACATTATAACTTACATTCTCCCTTTAGGAAACTAAACAAAGAAGAAAGAATTTAAGCCTAAAGAAAGTAGACAAAACTAAAAAGTAAATACAATTTAGAAAACCTAGCAAGGAAATTGAAAACATGAAACTATGGAGAAAATCAACAAAGCCAAAAACAGGTTATTTGAAAAGGTCATTAAACATAATAAATGTCTAGCCAATCTAACCAGAAAAAGAGGAGACAAATTATGAATGTCAGATATGAAAAGCAGGTTACCTCTACTTATCCAATAAATATTAAAAAATACTATAAATAATTCCATGCTCACAAAACTGATTACTTAGATGAAATCCACTAATTTCTTGAAAGACAAAGTACAAAACTCACACATGGAAAAACAGATAATCTAAAACCCTATGTGTGTTGAAGAAATTGAATCAACAAATATTAACATTCCAAAAAAAAAAATAGTTTCACTAGTGAATTCTATCAAATAGTTCAAAGAAAATACCAATTCTTCAAAATCTCCTCCAGAAAACAGAAGCAAAGGAAATAAATTCTAACTCATTTTATGAGTCCAGTATTACCTGACTAGCAAACCAGATAGAGACATTAGAGAAACGAAAATTACAGACAGTAAATCTCACTAACTTAGATTAAAAAAATCCTTATAATTTTGGCAAATCGAATTCTACAACACATAAAAAGGTTATTCAAAGTACTAAAGTGGAATTTATTTCAAGTATGCAAAGGCTGTTTTAACATTCGAAAGCCAGTCAATGTAATCTACCACACAAACAGGCTACCAACACACACACACACACACACATACACAGAATAAAACATGATCTTATCACTTGATACAGAAAAGGCATCTGACAAGATCCAAAATGATAGAAAATTATTATAATTATTATAATTAATGATAAACTTTTAGAAAATTAAAGAGAAACTCCTTCAACTGCTCCTATTCAATATCATGCTTTAGTCCTAACTAGTGTGAGTGAAAAACACTGCAAACCATGTCAGTAAACAAAGAATGCTGAAGCCATCAAGTCATCGGCTGCCTCCGCTACCTCCCAGAGAAGACAAGCCTGCGGCCCAGACTCTGGTGCACTCAGAATAAGAAGGGACAGGATACTGGCCCTAGATAGCTAGGTGTTTGTCAAAGGAATGAATTCAATGAGCCCAAGTGTTTGCTTCCTCCCATACATAGAAAAGCGCTCAATTCTTTAACTTGAGATGCCTGGTTTTCTTTACTTAACAAGAAATCTTCTAATGTTCCAACTACCTGGTCTTTGTTGTAAATCTCCTATATATCCTAGCTCCTCCCCTACCTCTTCAGAGCAGTCCCTCAGAGTAATCGATCTGAGAGGCTGTCATCCTGGCTTGAGTTCTCCCGTCAAATAAAACATAACTCTCAACTTTTAGGCTGTGCATTTATTTCAGTCAACACTAGTAATGTGAGAAATATGACAAATATATATAGATAGATAGATCGGTAAAGGAGAAATATAATTGCCTTTATTGATAGGTGACTTGATTGATCATGCAGAAAATCCCAAATAGTCAACCAAAAGTTCCTGGAACTAATAAGTGAGTACATGAAGATCACAAGATAGAAGGTTAACATTGAAAGTCCCACTTACTTGACATTCTGGAAAGGGGAAACTATAGAGGCATTTAACATATCAGTGGTTGCCACAGGTTTAGATTCCAGGGGAGTGTTGAATAGGTGAAGCATGGGGGATTTTTTAAGGCAGTGAAACTTTTCCCATGTAATGCTGTAATGGCTGACGCATGACACTGTGAATCTGTCGGATCCCATAGCACTTTATAGCCCAGAGTGAACATTAATGTATACTAATTAAATAGACATATATACTTAGAGTTAAAGAAATATACTTTAGATAATGGTTGGAGAATTCTGGAACGGAATGCACAATGTGACGAAAGAAACAGACTGTGTTGCAAATATATGAAACAACTTCACTTGAGGGGAGTAGGGGAGAGAGCTGCTCCTCTAAGTAACATCCGGAGCCTGTAAGACTAAAGGCAAAATGAACTGCTCAGGAACTCCGTACTGTACAAGGTGTGACCAGCTGGGTCAAGCTTATTCTGAAGCCACTACACTAGGTACTGAAAGTAAACAACGAAGTAAATGTGTGCTGGACGGTAAAGGCCCTCCGTCTTAGACTGGGAGTTACAAGGACTCAAGGGGGAAGGGGCAGGACGAGCCCTGCGGCCGTGTGGTGACTGGTTAAAGTGTGACAGCAGCAGGATGATGCGGAGTGAAAACACCTGCAGTACTGGGGGGAAAATTAAACTTAGAATCTTGTATTTACCAACAACTCTGAATGTTAGATTCTGTTACTATCCGCATCCTACAGACGAAGAAATGGAGGCAGGGTGAAAATAACTTACCTTTTCCAAAGTCACAGATTTGGCCAGTGGCAGAGCTGCCATGTGAGGCCAGGCGGTATGTCTACGGGGTCCATGTTCTTACTCACTAGGCTGTGCTCACCCATTTATTTTTATTGTAGCATTTATGTGATTTTATGGCACCTGTTCATTTCCATAGCTGTCTTGATGATTAATATGAGTTAAGTAAAAGACCGGATAATCTTTGTTAATTAATGACAGAAGGAATAGGTAACAAAAATTTGACATCATGAAA
This sequence comes from Camelus ferus, assembly GCF_009834535.1. NCBI lineage: Eukaryota > Metazoa > Chordata > Mammalia > Artiodactyla > Camelidae > Camelus > Camelus ferus. The sequence continues at coordinate 8,817,471 of NC_045710.1, forward strand.
TATATCTGTCCTTGGTTCGTCTGGAGCTCAAAGTACCACATGAGCTATGGGAGACTAATTCAAGTCAGCTTAAAACATGAAAGTTTGGATGATCTTTGTGTAATCTATGCTGTATTGACTTTAATAGTATACAAAAGAACTTTTCCATCAAATCAGTAAGGTTTTACTGAGCATTTACTATAGAGCTAACATTGTATTGGACACAGAGGGAAACATTTGGTGATGATTCTATCGTGGTCCCAGCACTAGGGTGTAGAGATAAGCCCTACTACTGGAAATCTGTGAGATAACAAGAAAGACAGACTAAAATTTTGTTCAAAATTGTGTGTAAGTACATGAAAAGGCAGAGAAACAACAGATGTTTACATGATGAAGGCTGGGAAACATTCTTTCACAGTATTTCTTGAGGGGCAGACCCACCTGTGGTATAATTCATCAGCTACCCTATCCTTTTGGGGAGAACACACAGTGTCATTGCTCATTAATTTAGTAAGTCAGTGGAATTGCTTTTCAATTTAGTGTTTCAGTCCTAAGAAATATTTTAGCAAATGCTCATCAAGGGTCTTATATTTGCCAGGCATTCAAATGGTTTGGAAAAACAGAGAGAAGCAAAGGGGCATTCTCTGATTTCAGAAGCTGATGGTTAGCCCCCAGATATATAATCAAATAAGTAAAATACAGCATTCAAATTATTAAACTTATTATATTAGAGATGTACAGGAAGTATGGATTGACAAGTAGATTTACCTTAAAGGTTAAGCTTGAGGGTCTCTCATTTCAAAGTGCAGCTTTTAAACCTCAGCATATTCTCCTCCAGGAATAGGGGGCAGAGGACTGCCTGGGCCACTCACTGACAACTCAGGGACTGCCCCTGCCTGGTGATCACACGCTAAGCCAGTAATTCTCAACAAAATTGGTAATTTGCCACTGCTGTGATGTTTAGCAAAGTCTGGAGACATTTTGACTCTAGTGACTGGTAGGGCAGACAGTGACACTGGCACCTAGTGGTAGAGGCCAGGGGTCTGTCACACATCCTACAGTGCATAGGACGGCCTCATGCAACAAAGACGGATTTGAATTCAAAATGTTGATGTTACTCTGGTACAGGGACTGTGGGTGACACCAGCTGGCTATCAGCATACCTTCATCACCCAGTATCTATCTATAATTCTGTAATAAGAATGTGGACAAACTCTGCTCAGCTCTGGAGAGGAGAGGAAGGTAGTGTAAGTTAGCAACTGGAGATGGAGAGGACCTGGCCACACCAGACCAACTGCTTGAGGCAGCTGCCCTACCCGACCCCAAGAGAGTGTGAATCTAAACTTATTTTCTACCCATCGTTTATTTATTTAAACCAATCTCTCTGATATCAACTGTCCTTGTTTACTTGAGCCTCTATTCAATTCCACTATTTCATACCTTTTCTTATTCCCTGTTTTCATTCTGATACTTTGAACCCAACAAAATACAGTTTAAGAATTCACATATTGTTTTATACATTATTTTAAATCGGGCAATTCATTTCTGGGTAAGTTCTAATTCTCATTTGAAAAATTAGTCACTCTTAACACATTTATTGGATTTAATAATTCATTTCTTTGAAAATATAATCTGTTGAACCAGAAATTTCCCTTTTGCTTTGGGCTGATGCCAAAGTATCAACGAACATTTGAACTTCCAAAGTGGATTAAAGTCATCTGTTGTCGAACAATTACTACTCCTTGAGCTGTATAAGCAAACCTTTCTATTTCTATGTTCACTTTCCAAATTTATTAGGCATTTGAATTTTCAAAGAATTGAGCAGGCAGATATCCAAGATTTTATGAGGATTTATAACTCTATATTTCATTAAATATATGTCTGGAACTGGTGCTTCAATAGGAAAGAACAGGCTGTTAAATTTCGAAAAGTAGTAATACATTTGGTGGCCAAAATAAAGTAGTAAGGAGAAATAAATGGAAATTCAATAACGTATCAAAAATTTATTTGGAAATGAAGTAACAGAAGTCAATTTTCTTCGTAAGCACCAAGGAATTATTGTGTTGTTAGATCAAGCCCCTGAGAGATTTATCTTTAGGATATAAATTATATCACTTCTAATAAGGGGTAGAGCATGTTATTTAAGCAAAATTGAAAGAGAAAGAAGAAAAAAAAGAAGTGATGAAAAAAGAAGTGATGGGACAAATTAAGAGGGTTGAGGAGGTGGAGGAGTACAGGGGCAGCAGAGGAACTCTTGGAAACGGAAAAGGGATATTTTCAAAATTAGCAAAAGTAGATTTAGCATGTTGTCTGAGCTTTGTTAAGTATATTGAGAAACAGTTTTCTATTTTTCTAATGAGAAGACCTTTGAGCCTGTAATTTAATACAGATTAACAATGTTATATATTTTGTTATCTAGGAGCATTATATTAATATCTCTCATGAAGATGATGTCATTGAATCATTTAAGTACAGACTGGACTAGCAGGCATGTTTTTTAAGCTAAACCTGTTTCACACCTAGCCCTCTGGGATATCATTTTGACCTCTTTCTTTCTTTGTGTTCTAAGATATGTATATTTAGAGAGAAATTTTCTTGTTGATAAATGGGAGTTGTGTATTTGTGTGTGTGTGTACTTACATTCTTACTGCAAACCTTTATATTGTCATAGAAAGAGTTTTGAAATTTATAAACCAGTATCATCAAAAAATCTGTAGTCACTAAAAACTTGATCTAATTCTTAGAAATGATTGTCCTTAAAAGTTGTTATCTTCTATAGCACATATTTTCAATGGAAAAGATTAAAAATTCAGTGTATGTTTCTAATACAGAAAACTATTTTAAAATAACTGTTTATCAAATAAGAAACCAATAAGCAAATTAACAAACAATTAAAAAATATCTTTTGTCTTCACCTTGTTGGAATTTTAGAATAAGCTTTATCTCAGGAAAACATTCCCAGATTATAAAGTTGCTGTTACTGTCACTTCTCTGGTTTTAAGTAATTCTCACAGATTTTAATTAAATATTTGTTGCATGTTTATTGAATTAATATTCATTTGTTCTTACTAGACAATGCTTCCAGAAGGCAAAATGTACATCAGTTTCATGTCCAATGTTGTCACATAACAGCAGCCTAATACATTTACGAATGGAAGGGGTCTAGCACCACTACTGAGAAGACGGACAGCTTGTGCTGTGTTAACACAGCCTGCTCTCCTGGCCATGGTGATCCAAATATTAAATAATTTTGTTCTAATGTATCTTCAAGTTTTTCAGTTTCTATTTTACTCCAAGATCCCACGATTTAGGAGGGACAGATTAATCACCCATACCCTTAGTCTCTCTCTTGTTGCTAATGAGGAAGTATTACATGTAAATATGAAATAATGACTGTGTTCACAGTCAAACCTCCTTTGATTAAAACTAACAAAGAGAGAAGGCTGGCTATGAGGTAGGATTCTTACCAGCTTTTGTATTTCTTATCCAAATATATCTCCCCAGTGTTCAGCGGGCTTCATCCTGCTAAACATGAGACGATTATGCTAATTAATAAACAAGTGAAGACAGCAGAAGGGATGAACAGAACATTAATTTATCTGCTTAAGGCTTTAAATAAAATCTTCTCAGACCATGAGTGGAAAAAAATAACTTGGACAGCCTTTTAATAACACATAGCTATTAATGAATATTTATTTATAAATTATTTTTACCCAACCACATGAGAAGAGCTGTTGAAATTTAATATCTTTTTTCCCAGAAAGCCACAAGAAATTGACATGCTCAGTTCTGCTGAACAAGAACATTTTATGTTTTATTTTATTTCATCTTGTTTTAAGCTCAGTGGGTTAGAATTTGTTAGCTCATTGGACTGTAAAATATACCTCTGTAGAAAACTATTATGGCAGTGCTTTGTCACTGAAGCATGGAAGTTGGCATCCTGTGGGGTTATCCTTATCCTGCCCGTGGTTTCATATGCAGGGCCCACTGGAGCTGTGTCTGCTTGTTCTGTTGACAAACCACAGAGTCTAAACTTTTAAAAGAATTGAGTTATGTTTAACACCACGTCTGAATTTTTCCTAAAAAGAAATAAAATATTTAGAGAATGTCCATGATTTTAGGAAGCAGAAAAGTAGTGCCTTCCTATTATGTGTTCTCCTATTATGAGGTGCCCAATGTGTGTGTGATACACTGTTTATCGAAGGGCCCATCTGCAGATATGTTGTGGATTTGATAAAAATCTATAAAATCCACAGTGTTACTGTGTCGGAGAAAGAAGTTCCTTTGCTTCCTTGCAGGAACCTGCACAGGGATACGGATTCTCCTGTAGCTGACTGACACCTGTGCCACTGGGAATAACAGGAACAGAGCAGACCACGGGAGGCCTCTGATGGGCAGAGACCCCGACGGGAAGATGGTTGTGGGAGTCTGAGCGAGACGCCACAGAGGAACAAGTCGAGTGATGAGAAGTCAGGGAATTGTCCCTGTGGGAGAAAGATAGAAGAACTAGGTTCCTTACCACTTAAAAGGGAGAAGGTTGAATGGACACCTAATCTTCAAGGGAAGGAAGTACTGCTTACGGAACAACGAGCAGTGGCCTTTCTGTTAACTGAAGGGATAAATTAGAGTTTCAGCAAGAAGGATTTAGGTTAGGCTGTGAATAGAAACCTGTGCTGCAGATTAAGGAACAAAGAATCCATGTTACCAAGTAAAACTTAAGATTTTCCTTGTGGAGATATTTCTATATGATTCTGAAATCTGGGCATCAGTCAGCTCTATCTGAAACTGCAAATTTGTTTTCAAGTGATTTGCCATTTTTGAACTCTGTATTGTAGATTCCAAGAAGAAAGGGATTAAAAGTTTGGTCAAGCTTAGAGACCACAGTTTTCTATGTCTCCAAACAATTCTCTAAACTGCAACTTCATGGAGTCACAATACCCAGTAAGGGGGTCATGACACTAAGATCACGCCATAGGTGAAATCTAGAGTTCTCTGAATAAAAGAGGTACAGATATATTTTAATATTTTTAGTGCCAATCCCAAATTAATTGCATACAACACCTATTTGTGGAAAACCCATTTCAAAATCAGTTCTATGCTTGGGAATTTGTTATGTTAATTCTGCACTAAAGACACTATATTGTTAAGGATATAGAATGATGTTGTATAGCTATTAGATTTTATTCCATAGACATGAAAATGTCTTTTTAACACGTTTGGGCATGAAAATAAGAGGCCAAGGAATAATCTTACAAAGATGACTGAAACAGAATGGGAGAAAATAAGAAATGCAGCAGGGAGGGCACGAGGACAGTGATCACAACCCTCCCGAAGGCTGTGAGGATGATTAGACCTGAGCTGCCCAGAAGTATCGCAGCACCGGGGAGGTAGGGATCAGGGAGCCGGGAAGCTTGTCGGTGCCACAAACCATTAATCCTGGGGAAAACAAACTTTAACATTTTGCAAATTTAAAATAATGTACATCCGTGGAACAGAAAAGAGAGCCCAGAAATAAACCCACACACCTACATTCAATTAATCTATGACAAAGGAGGCAAGAATATACAACAGAGAAAAGATAGTCTCCTCAGCAAGTGGTGTTGGGAAAGCTGGACAGCCTCATGTAAATCAACGGAGCTAGAACACTGCCTCATACCATCCAGAAAAATAAACTCAAAATGGCTGAAAGACAAACGTAACAGAGATCACCATAAATCTAGAAGAGAACATGGGCAAAACACTCTCTGACATGAATTGTAACAAGGTTTTCCCAGGTCAGTCTCCCCAGGCAATAGAAATAAAAGCAAAAATAAATGGGACATAATCAAATTTATAAGACTTTGCACAGCAAAGGAAACCATAAACAAAATAAAAAGACAACCTATGGACTAAGAGAAAATATTTACAAACAACACAATAGCTAATATAACTCAATAATTAAAAAAACTAATCAAAAAATAGGCAGAAGAACTAAATAGACATTTCTCCAAAGAAGAATTCCAGATGACCAACAGGCGCATGAAAAGATGCTCAGCACCACTAATTATCAGAGAAATGCAAAATGATACTTCACTACAGTGAAGTATTACCTCACACTGGTCAGAATGGACATCATTAAAAATTTCACAAAAAAATAAATGCTGGTGAGGTTGTGGAAAAAAAGGAAGCCTCCCACACTGCTGGTGGGAATGTAATTTGGTGCAGCCACTATGGAATACAGTATAGAGATTCCACAAAAAACTAAAAATAGAGTTGCCATATAATCCAGCAATCCCACTCCTCGGCACATATATTTGAAGAGAACTCTAATATGAAAAGATGCATGCACTCCAATGTTTATAGTGGCACTATTTACAACAGCTAAGACATGGAAACAACCTAAATGTCCGTGGACAGATAAATGGATAAAGAAGATGTGATAAACACATGCACACACACATACACACACACACACACACACACACACACACACACACACACACGAATACTATTCAGCCATAAACAAGAATGAGATAATATCATTTGTAGCAACATGGGTGGACCCAAAGATTATCATACTAAGTGAAGTTAGTCAGACAGAGAAAGACAAATACCATATGATAGCAATTATATGTGAAATCTAAAAAAGGGGGACACAAGTGAACTCATTTACACAAGAGAAACAGACTCACAGACTTAAAAAACAAACTATGGCTACTGAAGGGGGAAAAGCAGGGGAAGGATAAATTAGGAGTGTGGGATTAACACATACACACTACTATATATAAGATAGATAAACAACAAGGTCCTCCTGTAAAGCACAGGGAACTATACTGAATATTCTGTAATAACTTATAATGAAAATAAATATGAAATATAATATATATGTATATGTAAAACTGAATCACTATGCTGTACACCAAAAATGTAACACATTTTAAATCAAATATATTTCAATTAAAAAATAATGTACATTATACCATGTCAATATATCTACATGTCTATGAAAAGAACTTCAGAGGTGGAAGTTCTGTTGTGAAAACCCCAAATCCCTTGTGTAACTTGTAATGTGGAGGCACGGCAGTGTGGGTGTGGGAACCAGGATCTTCATGCCAGTGTGCTGGAAACACATCATTACTCCCAAGACAAATCAAATCAAAGCTCTGGTGTCCTGCGTGGGACATGTGAACCACTGTATGACACACAGGATGGAACCAGCCCAGAGAGGCTTCAGAGGAGGAGCTCCCTAAGTGTAGTTATTCAGCTGCATTCTGGCCAGGATCTGCTGGAATCCAACATGTCCAGTTTCTTTTTTATTATTTTTCCTTTCATTTTATTTTTTGTTTCTTTTCTTTTTTTTTTTCCCTAGAAGAACACCATCCCTTTATTAGTGATTATGGTTTTTTTTCCCCTTGGAATTTTTGAGACTGATTCTAGTCATTTCTGTTACCCACTGATGTCCACCTACATCTTACCTAATAACTACCTACCTACCCACCTATCATCTATCTGCTGTGCACTGAATTGCGTCCCCCCAAATTCATATGTTGAAGCCCTAACTCTCAATTTGACTGTATTTAGATGGGGTGCTAATCTGGTAAGATCAGTGGTCTCATGAGAAAAGAAGAGAAATCCCTCTCTCCCTGCAAGTGCACCAAGGAAAGGCCACGTGAGCACACGGTCAGGAGGCAGCCATCTGCAAGCCAGGAGGAAAGTTTCCCAGAACCCGGCCATACCGGCACCTTGTTCTCAGACTTCAGCCACCAAAACTGTGAGAAAATAAATCTTTGTTGTTTAAACCACCAGTCTATGGTGTTTGGTTACAGCAGACAGAGCTGACTAAAACATTACCTATCTATCTGATCTTTTACACAAAGCAAAAACAAGAAAAACAAGAGCATAAAATTGTGTTTGCTTGTTTCAGGTGAGAGAGGAAAGCTGGCCTCACATACATCAGGACAAAGAATGTGGATAGGTTTTCTGTGACAAAATCTTTTACACGAGGCTGGACAGGGCCTTCCTTCTCATGTGTCTCTCTTCCTGGAGTGTTTCACTCCCTCTGTTACTGAAGGAATAGCTTGTTTTATATCAGCACTTAACTTAAAGGTCACCTCCTCTAGGAAGTCCTCTCTTAGCAGCCAAACACATTTTCTTTTGTTCTCCTTCTAAATAAAAAAGTGTTTTCTGCATTCTGAATATTATACAATCAGGGGAAATGTATTTAAGAGAAAATTTACAAAAATTCAGGATGAAAAGACTATTGTTGCATAACAAATTATCGCACAGTTAGCATTTAAAACATCACATACTAATTCTAATAGTTTGAGTGGGTCAGGATTCTGGGAGTGGCTAGATTCTTTGCTCAGGGTCTCACGAGGCCCCAGTCAAGGTACTGGCAAGGCTGTCTTTCTTTTGAAGGCTCTGGGGAATAATCCTCCTGCAAGTTTATTGAGGTTGTCGGTGAAATTCAGTTTCTCTGATTGTAGGACTGAGTGACTTCACCGTCAGCATCAGTGTGAGAAGTGCTCATGAGATACATCAGGCACGTCCAGATAATCTCCCCATCTTAAAGTCAACTGGTCCCCGTAACATAACACAATTATAGGAGAGATACTTTATTATATTCACAGGTTCAAGGGATAGGATGGAACAACTTTGGGGGTTATTTTATTAAATCTTATCATACAGGGAATAAGAAACTATTAACTGTTACAAATTAACAACTGATGAAAAGCAAATATATCACAAAACTAAGAAGAAAAATTTCTTGTTATCATTATTATATTTATTTTGTCTAAAACATCTCTATGATACTTTTTTAAAGACTTTTTCTTGATCAATTTAAGATTCAAAAAACTGAGTGAGAGGTACAGAGATTTCCCATATATCCCCTCCTCCTCCCTCACTGTACACATTCCCAACCTGAGGGTACGTTTGTTATAACTGATGAACCTATGCTGACACATCATTGTCACCCAAAGTCCATAGGTTACGTTAGGTTTCACTCTTGGTGTTGTCAATTCTATGGGTCTGGACAGAAGTACAAGACATGTATTTATCATTATGGCATCATACAAAGTATTTTTACTGCCTAAAAATCCTCTGTGCTCCACTTACTCATCCCTCCTCTTCTTCCCTCCCGCCCCTGGAAATCACTGATCTTTTTACTACCTCTATGGTTTTGCCTTTCCACAATGTCATATAGTTGATGTAGCCTTTTCAGATTGGCTTATTTCACTTACTATGATGCACTAAAGATTTCTCTGTCTTTGTATGGTCTCTTAGTTCATTTCTTTTTAGAGCTGAATAATATTTCATTATTCGGAATATTCAGAAACTGTTTACCCATTTACCCACTGAAGGATAGCAATTATAAATAAAGCTGATATAAACTTCCACATGGAGGGTTCTGTGTGCACATAAATTTCAACTCCTTTGGGTAAATACTGAGGAGTCCCAATACTAACTATACTAACTATTATGCTTAGATTTGTAAGAGATTGCCAAACTGTCTCCCAAAATATCTGTATCATTTGCATTTTTGGGTGTTTTGTTTGTTTGGTTTGGTTTGGTGGTGGTTTTTACCAGCAGTCTATGAGAGTTCCACTTACTTCCATTCTCACCAGCTTTCGGTGTTCACAGTATTCTAGATTTGGGCCATTCGAATCCCAGCAGTGGAGTCTCACAATGTTTTAATTTGCGTTTCTCCTGCTCTTACCCAGCACTTCCTGCTTCTGGTCCCGTAAATGACCAGGCATGCGGGGCTCACCCTGCCTCTTTCCTGTGTACTTCCTCCTCTCTACCTCAAGAGTAGGATAAGAACTAGAAACCCAAGATTTTTGAAATTAGAGCAACAAAAACAAAACAAAGCAAAAAATCTTGACTCCGGCTATCTATGATTTACAAATTATGAAACCTTGGGACTAGTTAATGATCCTGAACCTCACTACTCTTCCCCCCAAAATGGCAATAAATAGTCACTACTTGAACGTGCACAGATTTGTGAGAAATAAAGGAGGTGTTATTTGTAAAACCCCCTCATGCTTCACCCTGACCTCAGTCCTCATCTTTTCCTATGAACTATTTGGATCCCAACCCCCAGTCTATCTATATCTAGTTCAGGAGGTCCTCCATGTGATTAAATTCTGTTTGTTTCTCCAGCTCCTCAGACTGACTTCATCATCATATTTCATCTGAGCTGCACACTTAGTCTGAACTCAATGTTTTTCATGTTTTTCAGCAAACCAGGGAGCAAATAATAAAAAAAGCAATTAATGGAATCATAATATAAACTACTACAAATACCCAAAAGATGTGTTTTTTGAAATGCTTAATCAAATAGAAAAGCCTCTGGCAATATGAATTCAAAACAAGAGAATTCACAAGCTAATAATATTTCAGTAAAATAGGAACAGATCCAATAGGGTAGTAGTCTTAGAAATAGAGGAAAATGTCATAAGTTAAAAATTGTGCTTAAAGAAAGAACATGTATCTTAACATACCCAGTTGACTACACTGAAACTTCTACTTTTAATAACCAAAAATGCTTATATAAAACCAAAAAAAAAAAAATCCACATCTTTAATCCATGTATGATGCAGCAGAAAATTTAAAAAACAATTACTCTGGATAGAAAACTAATGATAACTGCATCATTGTCTTGATGAGAGAACACCCTTTCTGACAATTTGGCCCTGAGCAGAAAGGAACAGCAAAAATTAATTTTTTTCTGAGACTTTTGTAGTCTTGCTCCAGCCCTGAGGCAGGTTTAGAGCCCTAATACAAATTATGTGGATAACGTAAGTAGCTGCAAGCCACAAATGTAGCTAAAAATTCTAGCTCATATAGTGCTTGCAGGAACCTGGTCGAAGCAAAGATAAATTTGTTTCAAGAGGAATTTTTATCTGAAGTCAAATAATTCAAACAATTTCTATACACATATATGTCCACTAAAATGAACATTTTACATTAAAATATAAAACGTGAAAGATAATGTTATTCGTAAGCACAAAAGTTCACAAGAATAATTCTCAAAATCAAGAAATAACATTGTGATAAAAGCAGAATTTCAAATATTTTAAAAGGTTTCTAGAAACAAAGCAAAAATATACAAATTTGAACAAGGAAGCTTCCAAATCCCTTCAAATGTTAATAAATGAGAATACAGCAACTAAAAGAGAGAACTGCAGTATCTCAGACTAGACACAGATGAAGAGAGAACACACGATTCAGAAGAGGATAGAGGAATTCTCCTGCTGGAAGGTCTTATACATATGGTAACCATGATTCTGAACTAGTTTCTTAGCTTCTTCAATGCTTTATTTCTGTCTTTGAAATGGAAATACTAATCAACTTGTAAAATTTCTCTGAGGGTTAAATGAGAGTACCTATTTGAAAGAATCTAAAATAGAAATTTGTAGATTTTAGGCATGGATTACATAAATGGTCAATTAAAATAGTAAAAACATACATCTTTAGTATGTCATCAGTTTTGTTTCATTGCCTTGACACCCCAGAGAAATTGTAAAAACTTCTGACACTTTTCTCGTGAGACTCGTCCAATCACTCAGGTTTCAGGACTTGAGGGAAATAATTATTAGGAACCCTGGCTGAAGTTTGTCAAGTTGGGTCATCTGTTGGTATATTAACTGATAATTACCAGAGTTTACTCTACAGCCTTAGGAAATTTTTGGAACTTTTCTTTGTGTAACAAACATCATTATTCGTAAGAATTTTAAATCTTCCAAAACTAACAAGCTAAGTGTTTTTCAATTAAGAACAGACCATAATTCTACAAAGCCTATGAAACACCAGCAGGTCAGCCCACGGCATCCCAAGAGGTGAAAGTAGTAATTTCCAAATCCCAAGAGGTGAAAGTAGTAATTTCCAACAGATGGCTGGGGACATGAATGCCAGCTACTCTGACTTATTATTACTAAGACTCTCAGTAGTGAATGCAAAGGCAACCAACTGTTCAGTTATAGCCCAAAATAAAGGAGAGCTGTGAGCTATTGGCAGAGTGCAGGTATGGTCTATTCCAATTATTGTGCCCTTGCAGTCAGTCGAAGAAGGCTAAGGGGGGCAGGGGTGGCTTCTGCGTATCACTATTTGCTTGTTGTATGGGGAAAGAAAAGGGACAGAGAAATGACAAATAATGATTATTGGGGCAGTTAATTTTATCTATCAGCCTGGCTTGTTCAAGGTACCCAGATATTTGGTCAAAAATCAGTCTAGATGTTGCTGTGAAGGTTTTTCTTAAATGACATTAACATTTAAATAGATTACCCTCCATAGGTGAGTAGGCCTCATCCAATCAGCTGAAGGCCTTAAGAGAAAAACTCTGAGGTCCCCCCATAGAGGAGGGGACCCATAAATTCAGTCTCCAGACTGCTTTTCAACTCACATTACAACATGAACCTTTCCCGGTTGTGGTTTGCTTTTAGATCTATAACTAGACTCAAATCTCAGAAACCCATTAAAGGTGAGATACAAAGTGTGACAAGTGAGGAAGTGTGCTATATACTCCAAAAGAACTACATGAGTTTTTCCAACGGTTACAGCAGAAATTTGGGGAACATCTGTGGTAACAGATGGTACAGGTGTGGAATAAAGACGGAAAGAATATAAATTTGGATCAGGCTGAATTTATTGATATGGGCCCATGGTCATGGAATTCACTGATCTTACTATGCTCCCTACCATCCTGAAGCAGCTGGTCTTATTAAATGATGGAACAGCCTTTGGCGGACTCAGTTACACAGCACCAGCTAGGTGGCAATGCTGTGCAGGGCTTGGGTAAGTTTCTCCAGGAAGCTGTTGGGTGTTCAGTGCATGGTGGTGCTATTTTTCCGACAGCCAGATTCAGAGGTCCACGAATCAAGGAGTAGAAACAGGAGTGGTACCACTCACTATTATCTTTTGTGATTTCACCAAAAAAAATTTTTCTTCCTGTCCCTGTGAATTTTTCCTCTGCTGGCCTAAAGGTCTTAGTTGCAAAGGGAAAACTGGTTCCGCCAGGTGACATAACAATGATTCCACTGAACTGGCAGTTAAGACTGCCACCTGGCCACTTTGGGTTTATTGTGTCTCTTGAATCAATAGGCAAAGAAGGGAGTTACTGTTCTGGCTGAGATGATTGATCCAAATTGCTGAGGGGTAATTGGACTGGTACTCCACAATGGAGATATAGAGAGCATGTTTGAAATACAGGAAATCTCTTACAGTATCTCTTATTACCATGCCCTAGGATTAAAATCAACGTACAAATATAACAACCCAATTAAGTCAGGACTACCAATGGCACAGACCATTCAGGAATGAAGATTATGACCACCCCAACAGGTGAAGAACCACAACTGGCTGAGATGTTTCTTGAGAGCAAAGAGAAAATGGAATGGTTAGTGAAAGACGGTAGTTATAAATAATAGTTACAACCGTATGAACAATTACAGAAATAAGAACTGTAATCGTTATGAGTATTTCTTCATTATTTTGTTATGAATGTTTGTCTGCATGTGCTTTTGTGCATAAAGTCTGTATTCTTCCTTTTCTTATCCCCTTATCATAGAACATAATAAGCTGACTCTATGTCATAGTATTTAAATATTATTACATTTATATTACAATATTTAAGTTATAGGGTGTCAAGGAGATGACTGAATACCACCCAAGCACTTTGCATCTTCTTCTGCAGATAATGTTACATGTTTTCAGTTGGAGGCAGGATAGCTGTCTCATGTTATACTGGAGTATGACCTCATTATTGTCTTTATTTGGAGATTAAGTACTGGTGTTAAGGAGAAGTATATGGAGGCCACAATGACAAAGGATGGTTTGTGATGATTAATCTTATGTTAACTTGGCTAGGGCATGATGCCAGATATTTGGTCAAATACCAGTCTAGAAATTGCTGTGAAGGTATTTTTCAGATGTAATTAACATTTAAATTTGTAAACTCTGAATAAAGCAGGTTATCCTCCATAATGTGCATGGGCCTTATCCAGTCATTTGAAGGCCATAGAGAAAAAGACTGAAGGACACCAAGGCAGAGAGAATGCTGTCTCCAGACTGCCTTGAACTCAAGCTGCAGCATCAGCTCTTCATTGGGTTTCCCTGGGCCTACCTGCCTGATCTGTACATTTTAGACTTGCCAGCCCTCAAAATCACATCCATCAATTCCTTGAATCTCTTCTCCTCCTCCTCCTTTTTCTTATCCCTCCCTATCTCTCTCTCTCTCTGTCTCTCTCTCTATCGCTCAGCTTACCCTGACAGGGACCACCTTGTAATCTCAAATGCTGCCTGTAACACAACTGGTACAGGAAACCCTCATCCTATTCATTTAAGTGAAAGAAATAAGAATCCAAAGGAGTTCCAGCCTGTAATTCTGTTTTCTATTTATTTAAAAAAAAATTGAAATGTAAAGGTAAATTAGTATCCCAACGACAGGGAAAAAACCTAACATAAATTGACCTTCTTATTCTGAAGAAAATGAGAGCAAGAAAGATGATTAAATGAAGAATGACAATACAGCAGCTGTAATAATGATGACAAAAAGGTTTGGTGTAAATGTACACCGAGAGCTGATATGATGTCATCAAGAAACATGACAGTTTTTAGAAGGGAGCGCTGCTGTGTGAATGCAGGAATGACTGTGCATGTGAGCGGGTGTGTGTGAGAAAGAAAGGAGGGAGAGAGAGAGAAAGAGAAAGAGGCAGAGAGACAGAAAGAGGCAGAGAGAGAGAGAAAGGAAGAGACAGAGTGAGAGAAAGATGAAGAGAAGGGATGTGGTAAAAAATAAGTCACGTGGGAGATGCTGAAAGCATCTTTTTATTATGCTACAAATCGAAATAAAAAGGAAATGAGGTAGGAATTTTAGTGAAATACTAATACTTTGAGAAGTTTTAGCCATTGATTTGAGATTGTAATGTTTCACAGCTAAAATCCTTACTGAACTTGAAGTGTTCTTTCTTTATTGGGGCTGTTGTTGCCCTGAGTCCAGTGTGATTCAGGGAATAGAGTAGAATGGAACAGCTTTAACTTACCACTTGATTAGAAGTTATATTAATGACTTAAAATTCCACTATTTTAATATATTGAAATGATAAAAATATTGATCTTCTATTCCATCAATCTTTCCCTTTAAATGTCAATAGTACCCTTTTGAAATAACACAAAATGCATTGTTTCCCTTTTGCAGATTATCTTATTCTCATTGTTTCCAAAAATTCTCTGATTATCCTCATACATTTTCCCCCTAAGATGAATTTTAGAATCACTGACATTACTCCACAAAATAGTCCAGGCTCCTGTGACACTGATGTAGAGTGACTGAATTGTTGCCGTCTTTTTTTCTGTGGTGCATGCCTAATCTTTCCATCTTTGACTCAGTTTAAATGAAGAGATTCTTATTTTTTTAAATTGCACCTTCCAGCTTCACCTGTAGTAATCATCTTTTGTCCTTTAAATTTTTTTTTTCCCAAAAGGCCACCCATTAGTTCAGCAGTTAATAAGAGTCAAATCTGGCCTCTCTCTAGGGTGCCCTGCAGCTTTCTGTTTTGCTTCTTTCCAATTTAAGGACTCTGTGTTCTCTGACGTGATGATTCTGGGTTCTGCCTCTGTGTTTGGCATTCTGCCACACTCCTTTGCAGCAAAAGTGTTACTATAATTTTCTCCTTTTGATGAAAGTAACTTTCATGTTGAGCTGAAAATGGTTTCTTGTGCTATGCAGGAATACAGATGCTTTCTCCTTCATGTGTAGCATCGTTGAGCATCCCCTCTGGCTGCAAGAGTTCAGAGGTATGCTCTGTCATTTATCATTTCATGCCTAACATTCAGAATCAGATTTATCTCAGATGGCACTGACATTTAAAAAGGAATTATAATCCTATGCATTTTAGGGCCATGCTACTCTGCACATGACTTTGGATACTGCCTGTTTATGTGTGTAGCTGGGTATGAGAGTGTCTTGTGTTCATGTGTGTTCAATCATTCTTTTATTCATTTAACATGTGTTCATTAATTAGCTGTACTCTTTCAGGTGTGATAGTATTTCAAAAGATGGAAATATTTAGAAATTGTGGTTCTACTCTGAGATAGTTTATAATCTATGACAACAATAGGCAAATAAACCAAAATTTTAGAAAACTTGGTTAAGCATTTTGAAAGTAGTAACATGACAAGCAGTTGCATAGGAAACGTTACATAGGACTGTAACTTGGTTGCAAAGAAGCAGTTGCACAGGATTAGTGGCTGATCAGGGGAAGTATTGCTGTGAGCATTGTGGATGGATCAAATCTTGCAGAATGAGAAATTAGTCAGGAAGCGCAGTGCGTGGATAAAGGATATTCCTATAATAGAAGGAGCATGTACATATTAAAGCAAATGGGAAAGCAGAGTGCATTCTGTGGCTGGCAGAGTATGTAGAATGCTAGAGTTATTAACAATAATTTACAAAATAAATTGTACACAAGTTTCCCTGATTCTAGAAAAACTGAAAGCTATGATGTATCTACAGAAACACTTTTGGGAAGACTATCTATAAAAGACGGTTTTCAAAACATACCTAAGGGCAGAAAGTGCAAAGTATTTCCTTATTAATGAACTTAGAGTTAGTGATCTTTGTAGTCAAAAATCTTCACAGTCAACTCTTTAGACCATTTCTTCTGATTTCATTCTCATGGGAACTGTAAACCTGTCACGTTCTCGTTTCTCGTAAGCAAGAATATAGGTGACTTCATCCCTCGTTCTACCGTTTGCATCCTTCTCTGCCTTAAACTAAAGCTTTCCCTGAAGGAGCGCTTTAGTTCACGACCTGCACTCCAAAACCGTCACCGGGTCTGGGACAGAGCCGTTTCTCTTCTGGCCTGATATCTCGTACCAGCCACTTTCTGTGGCAGAACTTTATTCATTTTTGAAATCTTAACTTAAGCTTTATTATATTAGAAGTTCTTTCTATTTTTGTTCTGAATGTCCTATCTACCTAACTTGTCTTTGAGCACCTTCAGGTCACCTGCAGGACATGCCTTATTTTTATTGGTTTAATCACATACACCTCTGTATGGAATACAAAATTGAATGCATATTTCCTAGAATCAGAGGCTATAGTATGAGGTAGTATTGTGAAGAAAGACCACCAACAAGACTGCAACTCTTGCTCTGTAATATATTTCACCCAAGAATTGAAGTACCATGTATACCGTGGGTATTTTCAAACTCATACATATGTGATAGGTTGCCACCAGTCTTTTTTTAAATCACTGCATTGACATATAGTTGACATACACAATGCTGCACATATTTAATGTATACAATTTGATAAGTTTGGAGATATGTATGCACCCATAAAACCCTCACCACAATCTACATCATAGACATATCCATCACCTCAAAAAGTTTCCTCCTGCCCTCTTTTGTGTGTGTGTGTGGTAAGAATGCTTAACATAAGATTTACCCTCTTAGCAATTTTTTAAGAATATAATGCAGTATCATCACCTATTGGCTCTACATTTTATGGCAGAAAAGTAGGATGTGCGTAACGGAAACTTTGTACACTTTGACTAATTCTTCCTCATGTCCTTCTCCCTCCAGCCCCTGGAAATCATCCTACTCTCTGCTCCTCTGCATTGGACTATTTTAGATCCCTCATACAAGTGGTGTCATGTAGTATTTGTCCTTCTGTGTCTGGTTCATTTCCCTTAGCACAATGTCCTGGTTCATCCATGTTGGCACAGAGCGCATGCTTTCCTTCCTTTTTAAAGCTGAATAGTATGCCATGGAATGTATATCCCAGATTCTCTTTATCCATTTGACCACTGATGGACATTTAGTTTGCCTGCATGTGTTGGCTGTTTTGAACACCACTGCAACAAACGTGAAAGTGCGTATTTCTATGGGAAAATTCAATATTGCAGAGTTTTCTATGTTTTCCAAAATGAACTTGACACAACTGTTGTTAGGGGCTCAGCTGTGTTTCCTCAAAATTCATATGTTGAAGTACCAACCCCCAGTACTTCAGAATGTGACTTCATTTGGAGGTAGGGTCCTTAAGAGGTAATTAAGGTAAAATGAGGCCATATGAGCTGGCTTTCATCTAAAATGACTGGTTTCTGTGTCAGAAGAGGAAGTTAGGACACAGACTCATATACTGGGAAGACATGTGAAGACACAGAGAGAGGACAGCTGTCTTCAAGGTGAGCAGAAAGGCCTCAGAGGAACACTTTGATCTCGGACTTCTAGCTTCGAGAACTGTGAGAAAATAGGATTCTGATGTTTATGTCACCTAGTCTGTGGTTCTTTGTTATGACAGCCCTAAGAAATTAATATGACCGCTCTGAAGACTCTAAAATTTTAAAACTTATTTCTAAAATTCATCATGGATAATTGTATAGTAATAACCTGTTTAGAATATGCCTGATGTAACATACTGTGCAAGTTGTGTATGTGAATCATCTCCTAAAATTCTCATAGTAACAGTGCAAGGTAGGTATTATTATTATTCACTTCTTTAAGTTTCAGGCAAGTTAGGAAATGGCCACAGATCATGCAGTTATTTTACAGAATTTGATCCCATTAAGCTTGTGCTTCAATTAACCATCTTTATATCAGACCTGACTACTTCTGTAAATTTCCAGGGAACTGGGAGAAACTGATGACGTTGATTGATGTTAATAGTCATTTTTCTTTTTAAGCAGGACTACTAAAAGACTAACAGACATAGAAAAAAAGATTTATGGTTATCAAATGGGAAGGGGGAAGGGAAAATTAGAAGTTCAGGATTAACAAATGCACACTACTTTATATAAATTGGATAAACAACAAGGTCCTATTGTATAGCCCAGGGAACTATATTCAGTATCTTGTAATAACCCATAATGGAAAAGAATCTGAAAAAGAATATATATATATGTATAACTGAATCACTTTGTTGTACACCAGAAACTAACACAATATTGTAAATCCACTATATTTTAATAAAAAATAATAAACAAGACTCCTAAGGATAAGCATATCCTTCCAGATCAATAAATACTACAATGTTACATTAAATAAAATAGTTTAATGAAATGTTTTAGAAGTGGACAAATAAGTGAATGTAATAGAGTTTGACCTAGTTAGAATTGATTCCTGTATAAACAGAAATTTAAAACCTGAAATGCATTCAAAATATGTGGAGGAAGACTAAGTGATCAAATAATTTGGGGGAACTCTTTTGTGTCTAAGAAAAAAAACAAAAAAACAATTAGACAGATATCAAAAATAAACTTAATTATGTCTAGTTAGAACTAAATTCCAAGTACAGTCATCCCTCATCCAAAGGAATATGTCTCAGGCATACTTAAAAGCTACAAAGTTCTTGATGCTGTCCCCCTTTTTTTATTGTTATAATTTTCATCTCACCCCCTGGTCACTCTACTGATAACATTTTCTTTTCTCTTAATTTTGCTTGTAGCATGTGGAACTGAGGAGAGAAGACAGCACTCCAGTTGTGATTTTGGCTGTTCTGGATGGAGCAGAATATTACTGCTCTTGTTCTAAGCAGATGATTTCTTATATTGAATTTAGGATAACATGAGATTTTTGATGACAATCACATTGCACAAATGAATCGTACTGAGCAACCCATAACTTGAAGGGTGCTTTACGTAAGTTACTTGCAAACATATTTCCACCAGTCATGCTTTACTAAGTCAGAGAACTCATTAAAGGAGAAAAAGAAGACTGTCTCATAGGAATTTAACCTATTGAAATGATGTTACTAGTTAGAGTCAGCTGTTCTTTTCCTAAGTAATCTAAGAAATTCTTTTTCCATAATATACTTTAGTCTTACATTAATTTGAAGCTAAGTCTAGAAGTTTATTAAATTCACTTGCTCATATATTTTAAAAAATAAGATAGCATCTCTTCCTTTTAATTTAGTATTTTACCCATTATTCATTATTCTTTAAAGATTCTTAGTTGTATCTTGATAAAACTATTTTTCACCTGTCTCTATTAATAATATCTGAGGTAGATAAAACAGATATATTTTTATTTTTTAATTTCTACTCTTTAATAATGAGTTTTTCTCTGCAATGTTCATAATTCACATCATTTTATGCATTGGTCATGATGTATGACTAAAATGATGCCAGAACTAAAATCAACTTCACTGAGAAGCTTATAAAAGATATAAAATTGTGATCACAAAATAAAACAATTTATGGGATTTTATAGGTGCAGATGGATGGAACATATCAGAATTACTCTTGTACACATAAGCTCCCTAGGGTTTTCATTTTTTTTACACTTTGAAAAACACATACACACACACACATGTATAGTTTTACAGAATTCCTAGAAGGTTTTTGAGGACAAAGGAAATTCAATAGAGATCAATAGATACAAGTTAGATCTGTAAGTAATTGGGCACCTACTGTCAGAAAAGAATAGATGTAATTCCTAAGTCACATTCTTTGAATTGCCCATAAAGACAAGAAAGTTTAGAATGGAGGCTGTGATAGGAATTGCCCTATTTTCTGAGAGCAGCTGGTCGTTTGTTCTGATACGTAATATGGGCAGTCAGTTCACGAGGTGCTTGTGGGAGAGGAGAGGGCACTCAGAACGCTTCTACAGACACAAGCAACGCATCACAATGAATTCTGAAACCTTGGTAGAGCATTTTTCTCAGGAAAAAAAGAAAAAAAAAACAGGATAAATGATTCTACTCATATGACGTAAGTCAATGTTTTAAAAGATATTCCAGTTAAATAACCATTACATCAATAAATAGCCAATATTGCATTAGTCATTTAAATTTTCCCTAATATTCTCTAAGGATTAGAATATTTTCTCAAAACTCATGCAGACTATAATCCTTACTTGAACACTCTACGTATAAAGTATTCAATTATTTAAGAATGGAGGTGACATTAAAGTCGTCTAGACAAACAGTTTAAAGAATTTAAAAATAACTGACACATAAATACACATGTGTGTAGACATACATGTGTGGCTATTTATTTGCAAATGCATACACTTCTGTGTATGTGTATAAATATACATACATGTGATTAGGTTGCTATGTTTTTAACAGGAAATTAAAAAGACAAATCAGAAACATAGAATAAAATTCTATCTACTGTTATGCTATCTTCATAAAAAGAAAAATATTTTAACACCACAGTTAAGAATAACAGAGTCTAATAAAAAAGGAAGGTTATGCCAAACTGAATAAAAATTTGAAATGACAGTATTTTGAAATTTTGCCTAATTTTGCTGAATACAGTTATTTGGTAATCATTCATTTGATTCAAGTCAACATTTTACTTGTTATTTATTACAGTGTAAAATTATTAATACATTTGCTCAATGGCACATAGTTGGGTAAAGGCAGACACTACAAATATACTCTCTTCAGTGTATTAAATTACTGGAAAATCTATACCTTGGAGTCTCCATTTTTACTGTAATACACATATTGTTCTTTATTTAGCATACAGATTGTGTTCCAGACATTAATTATATCAAATTAAAAAAAAAAAACCAGGTATAATATATAGGAGTTAGGGTCCTGGATTACTTTAATGCAGGGGTTGGCAAACATTTCTCTAAAAGGCCAGAGGGTAAATACTTCAGGCTTTATGATTCATATTATCGTTAACACAACTACTTAACTCTGCTGGCATAGGGTGAAAGGAGCCACAGATAACATATGAACCAATTAGCACGGCTGTATTCCAATAAAACTTTATTGACACTAAAATTTGAATTTCATAGTTTTAATATGTTGTAAAATATTATTCTTCTTCTGATTTTTTTCAACCACTTGAAAATGTAAAAATAATTTTTAGATTCCAGGCTGTACAGAAATATAAAGCAGGCTGGATTTTCCCAAAGGCCATAGTTTCCTGACCCCATAATATGTTAATATGAATGCAAATATATGACTTTACTAGAATGACTTCTGCAATAACTTAATTTATTTGCTTATAGTTTACTTAAATCCTACCTAGTCCACTTATAGCATATGGATATAGTGTGCTCTAAAAGAAACTTCCATTTTCAGGCACAAGACCTTCCTACAAGACTGGCCTCATGTAATTCTGGTTATTATTCACAGGCATCTGAGAGTCTGCCAGTCCCCATTTGAGCTGACTCTGCCCCATGTGGGATTCATGGATTGCTCCTTCTGACACCCTGTATAGGTACAATTTAGGTGCTCAGAAATTACACAGATAATGGGGACACAGAACTGGCAACAACTGAATTCTGGAGGTGAAAAAGAACACAAAATACCACTTTCAATAATGCTCAAGAGATTTTAACATGTAAGACGTAATTGTCAGAGGTGGGGAGGGGAATGCAATGGGTCACTTTGTGTACAGTTTTCCCAAGGTTTGATGTTAGGGTAACCATTTTTTTTTTAATTGGGTTGTGGAATTGGTGGAGGCTAGTAGATGTTACTGGATGATTAGGTAGCCTCATATTATTTGGCCTATTTTATGACAGTTTTGCAGAATTTGTTGGATATTCTAAGCAAGGAGATCATTAGAAAATAAATTATCTAAAAGCTAATCTATAGATTCAGATGGGAAAAAAAAATGTTACTACAAATGTGTAGCTCTAAGGGGCTATCCTTTTTCTTCAAGGAATTTCTCATCATGTTTTTCTTTTAGGAAACTATAAAGTTAGGCAGAATAATAGAGATCTTATTTAATCTGTTTATGACTGGTTTAATGACGTTGAATGACACTACTGATTTCTTAGAATAGGAAATAGAAATGAGATTCCTAGTCCTCCAAAATACAACAATCTTAGGTAAGATATTTGTTCAAAGAGAGGCATTTGTGTTACCTTGGGGAAAGAAACTGTGATGACATACTAAAGCTATGTATATCATTTTGGCTGCTAACTTCCATTCAATATATTCATTTTGAGATTCATTCAAGTTACAGCATATATCAGTGGTCCTTTCATTACTAAGTAGTGTCCCATTATATAGACATATGACAGACAGCTTGCTCATCCATTCATCTTTTCATGGACATTTCAGTTGTTTACAGCGTGGGGCTATTTCAAATAAAACTGTCATGAACATCGGTGTACAAGTCCTTATGTGGATATATGCCTTCATCTATCTTGGTAAATAACCAGGAGTGGAATGACTGTAGCATATGGTAGGTTCACCCATCACTTTCTAGAAAACTGTCAGACTCTTTTCCAAAGTGGTTGTGCCATTTTATACTCCCACCAGCAAGGTATAAGATTTCTGATTTCTCCACATCCTTGTCAATACCAGGCGTTGTCGGTCTTTTTAATTTTAGGCATTCTAAAAGATGTGAGCGGTATGTCATCTTGATTTTAACTTGCATTTCCCTAAAGACTAATGATATTAAGAGTCCTGTTATGTCCTTGCTGCTCTCATCTCGTCTTGGTGAAATAACTGTTGAATTTCTTCCTGTTACTTAAAGTGGTGGGGGGAGCACATTTCAGTCTGTAAAAAAAGGCATAACATTTTAAACATACGTACTTTCTGATTAGAAATACTTCTTTGAGAAGGTTATGTCCAGAAATAAACTGAAATATATCTATTTCACATATTTTCACCCATTTCCTTTTAATGTCCTATGATACAAATATTAGTGAATAAGTTAAAACAAGTAGGAGTAAGATAAAAATGATAATACAGATCAAGAGAGGGAATGCTAGCCAGACAAACCTCTAACAGAGACAAGGCTTGTGATTCTGGTTAAAAGGGTATTCACCTGTATCCATGCACTCTTAAGAAACCATGGTGTGTATGTTGATGTGCACGTGACAGAATGGAGAGGGAGGCAGAGAGAGAAAGGGTCCACTTCTGAAGGCTCTCTATGTGCTCCAATTTTAAATGATGCTTCAGCAATAAAATTAGCCCAATAAAAGGTCTCACTGAATCGAAGGTAATTTTGAAAATTCTGACGGTAACAGCAATTAAAACTGCCTGCAGAGTTAGAGGTGGCAGTGGTCATTTTAGACTATAGGCGTGCATCGGAAATACTATGGGTTTGATTCCCGACCACCGCAAAAAAAGCAAATATCACAATAAAGGGAGTCACACAAATGTGGGGGTTTCCCGGGACATATAAATGTTATGTCTAAACTACACTGTAGTCTTTAAAGTGTGCAACAGCATTATGTCTTTAAAAAAAAAACAACTATGTATTAACATACATTAATTAAAAAATAATGTTGGAAAAACGGCACCAATAGACTTGCTTGACACAAGGTTGCCACAAAGCTTCAATTTGTTAAAAAAATAAAAATGCAGTATCTGTGAAGTGCAATGAAATGAGGTGAGCCTGTGATAGACAGGGGCCCCTCCTCACTCTCCAGATTAGACCCATCCACGACTCTTCTTGTCTCTCTGAACTTTACAGCACACTCCTTCCTCCCCAAGAGTGGAGTCTCAGGCCTTCACAGCCCTTCACGGAAGTTATCACCACGTGGCCAACACCATAAAATAACACGTACAGGCGTCTCGTATGTGGAAGATTTGCCTTCTGTTTATTTTCAGGGAATTGTGGTTTTTAGAGCCCTGAGGGCACCATGTCATCACCCTGCCTGTGTGGTTTAGCATTAGGATGAAGGGAGAGAGAAAAAGGCTTTCCTTCTCTTTAAAGTAGTTTGACAGAAAATTACAATGCTGTGAAAAAGGTTTGTTTTTTTTTCAATCATGAACAAAAATGGCATTAGAGAGAATTCTTTGGAGCCAAATAAACGATTTACACTGTCTAGTATGGGGGCCTTAAATTGAAGAGAGTTTGTGTTGGTGTCATTCAGCCATGCAGTTTGAAAGTTCTTTTAGACATTTTTATGGCTTAGAATGTACTTTGAAGTTGTTTTTTTTTCTTTTCTCTGCTTAATTTGTTGGAGTCATGCCAACTTGTTTCTGGGCTAGGCTGCCACTTCGGCATGTAAGTGACATCTTCTGAACATGGCTGGAGAACCAGACATCAATAACCCTCAGGACGCAGACGGGTTCATGATTTCAGTTCTCTAGCTGCAGGGACTAGTGGGCTAGAGGAATAAGACAAAGAAAAGAGTGCTTGAAAAACCTGTACAGTCTTTGATCTTTAAACCAAGATTTCAACATCTTCAGAAACTGCTTAAATAACAGGATTTACTTCTGTAAGTTGCCTTTGAAACTGCTAAAACATTTTTTCCTTATACTGCTTTTGTTGAGATAGTAAGATACCTCTCACCTTTAGTATGTAATCGTATCATTCAAAGATTGTTATCGGTGAATTTTGATATAAAGCATTTACTTTTGAGCCTGGTTTGTTCACTACTTATCTCAGCCTGTTCAGTTTTGTTACTATAACAAAAATGGCATGGACTGGGTGACTGAAACAGCAGACAGTTACTTCTTGTATTTCTGGAGGCTGGAGAATCCAAGATTAAGGCACTGGCAGATTCTGCGTCTGGTCAGAGCTGCTTCTGGACTGCACACTGCCATCTTTTTGTGTCCTTACATGGCTGAAGGGCTGAGGACCTCTCTGGAGTCTCTTTACAAGGTCACTAATTCCAGCCATGGTGGTCCCACCCTTATGAACTAATTATGTCCCTAAGCAAGAACCTCCAAATACCATTACCCTGGGGACTAGTTTTCAAAATGTGAATTTTGGGGGAGCATATTCAGTCTATTGCACTACCTAAATAGAATGATGGGTGTTTTTGGTTTTTTTGTTGCTTAAATAAAGGACAAGGAGATAGATAGATAGATAGATAGATAGATAGATAGATTGATTGATTTTGTTTTTTTTACAATAAGTCCTGTGATTAAGATTAAAGGAGACACAGGCAATCCAGTGTGGAAACTTCAGCAATTAGACAAGTTCACTTCAGATCAGGGTCCCCTCTTGTTCTGCATGTATTCTGTCTGCAGAGGGGAGAGAAGCCTCCATCTAGACAGGTCCAATAGAACCGGCTGCCTGTCTGAGAACAGTGCTTCCATTTGGGAATTCCTTCCCAGCGTTTCTCAGAACATGTATTTCTGAATCCCAAATTCTGAGGAAAATCAGTCCAGAAATTATAAAAAGAGATGAAAGTTTCACAGTTTCCCTATTATAAGAACACAGGATCATTACTGCTTTGAAGGAATCCCCTGCTGATGTCAAGGCAAAAGGAAGAGCTACCTGCAAAGTCAAAGGTTAAGGCTGATATTTCCCAGAACAAGGACAGAGCACATGAGAGAAGTGGACACAACTTAGTCCAGGGGTCAGCAAACTTTTTCTGTAAAGGGCCAGACAGTAAATATTTTAGGCTATGGTCCTTGCTGCAACCACTCAGCTTTGCCCTTGCATCACAGAAAATATGTAAGTGAATGGGCGTGGCTTTGTTTTAAGAAAAGTTTATAAACATGGAAATTTGAGTTTTATATAGGTTTTAAGCATCATGAAATATTACTCTTGAATTTTCTCAGCCATTTAAAAATGTGCAAATAGTCTTAGCATGTAGGACATACAAAAATAAGGGGGCTGAGGTTGGCCAATACCTGATCTGCTCACTCTTTCGGCTGTCATAGGAGATGTGAGCTGGCTATGATTGCTGCAAACAGTGAGTCATTTTTTACAAATAAAATACACATAAACATAATACATGCATAGCATTCTTTAAAGAAATTCTATAAATGGTATTTCAAGAAGCTACAAGTTTTGGAAGCAAAATATGTCCGTAAATTGGCAGTTTTGACATACGATTCTGTGAGATGCTCTTAACCATGCCAGGAAATCTGAATGCTAGGTTGTTCCTAATCAATGTTACCCAACTACCCAAACGTGCTCTTGTAACCTTTCTTCAGACAGTGAGTCTTCAAATTTTCTGTCAATAGTGTTCTTTGAAAACACATCAACAAAAGAAATACAAAGAGAAGATGATAGGAATTTCTTTATGAAATACTTCAAAGTGAAATCAGAAACTGATCAAAATTTATATTAGCAAAAGCAGTGCTTATTTTGGTGGTTCTGAATGAAGAAAAATGCACAACATAAAGTTGTGAGTTAAATTGTATTTGGGGACCTTACTGAGGACTACAGCCCAGGAGGCAGCCTTTCAAATAGCTCTGAGGCACTGCTCCAAAGAGATAAGGGAGGAGCCAGGAGATATGAGGGGTTTTTTTTGTTTGTTTGTTTGTTTGTTTTTTGCTGAGAATAAAACCATCAAAAGAGTATTGTTAATCACCAAAATCAAACAGACATCTCAAATTCATGATTTTTGTGCTTTTCTAAGTATGGGAAGATGCAAGAATCTGGGCTCACTGAAATTATCCCTTAGACATGCACCTCGGGCAGCAGTTTCCAGAGCAGGGGATGCTTCCTATTCTCCATCCTGAGTTCCCCTCAGGGCACACCACCACGGGCAGCTGCAGTGCCTGATGGCTTGACGGTGGGCAACATTCCTTGTTACTGAAATGACAGGCAGCATTCCCTTTCCACAGTGGCAAAACCAAAAGCAGAACAAGCAGATAGTATTTTCATTGTTAAAAAGAAAATGAGGACCACGGGTATAGGGGGATCCAATTTAAAATTTCACCTTAGGAATACATTTTAAATACTTGTGCTATCCTTTAATTTGTAATGATTCCATTGATTATTTTAATGCTTTCTTTTTTTTAGTGTCTTCTATTTTAAACAGAGGTTGATTTTACATGTTATTGGAATATACGACCCTGTTCTAAAATAGCTTCATAATAATAATAAATTATGCATTATAGTTATGCATGTATATAACAGAATATATTATAATAGAATAGTATATAATAGAGTATATAATAGAATGCCATTGAAAAGTAATCCTCTCAGAGACAATTCAGTTTGTTACGATGACCCCTCATTATTATTTAAAATGCATAAATGAAGTTATTAGGGAAAATGCAGAATTAAGTATGATTTAGAGAATTTCAAAAAATTTCTGGAAACTATGATGTCATTCCCAAATCCTGAAGAGTTTTACAAGGATTGAAAATTGGGAAATAATTTCCTGGGAACAAAGGATGAAGGGTCACACCTAAGAAAGAAGACTGGATAGGAACCAAAGCTGAAAGGCCGAAAGTCCTGTCAAAAACAAACAAACAAAAAATGCTCCTGACAAAGATAAACACATAGGAAGCCTCTGTTTAAGGGTATGCATTAGGGAACAGAGGCCAGAATCAGTCTGAGCTCAACTCCAGTAAAACAAAGGGCTGGAGAGTTTTAAAAGGCTGGGATTGAGGGATTTTAGGCCACCTGTGCCTGCTAACTGACCTCACCCAAAGGAAAAGTTAACTCTCTTATCCTGAAGACAGGACATGGTTATACCTTTGGAGAAAGGTACCCACCAAAGTCAGGCTCCCACCCTTATACTAAAATGTAGAGATAGAGGTGTGATCTCTCTTGATTACATTTCAAAGAGATGGCCCCAGGTCCCTGAGAAGGAAAGTCTTGAATTGTAAAAATGGCAAGTGGCTTTAAACAGGATTTGTACATCAAAGGGACAGAGAAAAAATGTGCAGTCGCACATTTTCTGAAGTGAATGCTCTAAGCAAAAGGAAGTCAGGGGCCTACAGGTGGAAAAAAAAAGAAAGAAAGAGAAAAGAAAAAAAAGCCTTCTTGGTCATTCCATGGACAATCAGTATGCTAGGCACTTTACATAGCCTGCCTCTGTCAGGAAGAAAAATTTGCCACCCAAAATATGCCTCTTTGGCATAAGAATTATTTGGGGGCTAATTGCTTTTAAGAAACACAAGACTTAGGAAGAAATTTGATCTTCCTCCTAACTGTGTTGCAGAATTTTGATCAGAGGACCTATTCCAGGAAGAAACCATCACCAGAGATATCTGTAGTATAATATGAACCAGGAGTGCTGTACAGGGAGGAGCCTAGCAATGTCTGTCAAAATCCCTCTCTGTGTCTCATTGTTTCTACATGGCCCAGCAAACATTTGTTTACAAAACATTTGCCCTTTTCCCATCTTCCTGTGAATTGCCCTTTTTTCTTTTTAACATAACAAATTATGACTAAATATTTGAAAAATTTGTCTCAATCACTGAACTAGATGACTGATGGATACATTATCTTCTGATGGGGCATCTCTATATGTAAAATATGTGTGTATTTGTATTTATTTGTCAGCATATAGTTTAATAGCACAAAAGCTTTTTTCAGCAAAATATGCCTTTTGTTCTTTAGCATTAGACTCATTATATCAATTTCAATTGAATGCTTTAATTTTTCTCTATGCTCTCAAAAAAAGAATAATAAAGGAGGCAATCAACGCCATTTCTTTCATAAGAAAAACCTAACCTACCATTGGAGTCTTAAAACAGTACAATGGACATATAGTGATACATTTTGATGAGAAGCCAATCATTCTTTTTGAAATGTAAATAATAAGCAAAAGGGGTATATAAAAAGCAATTGATTCAATAATTTGATTAAGCTTAGATCCTTTCTGGATATGAGTACAAAAAGGCATTTGTAAGAAAATTATGTAAAGCATCCATATAAATAAAACAACAACTCATGAATCACAGGATGCCTAATAGTTATAGTTTATTTCAACTAGTTTTCAGTGATATTAATATTTTTATTTTACTGAGTTTTCAGTGAATTAAATATTTTTGGTCAATTGGTACACACTACATTTGGTACTGGATTTATAGGGAGCCATAAAATAAACTGGGGAAATGTTCTGAATAAGATGCTCACTTGTGTTTCATTCCATTCAATTCATATTTACAAATGTCAGACCTTGTGCTGGGTTATGGTAATGGCCACCATCACTGTTCTAAAGTAATTTTCAACTTGTGTGGATACTTTGTGTGGGTATACATATAGTAGATATATAATCACATATTAAAATACATAATTAAATATTATATAGAAAACAATCATATCTACATATGTAATTTCAAGTCATGTGTTCACTGAATACTTATCCTTTGCCAACTAATATTCTAAGTGCTGGAGAAACGATTCTATACAAGACATAAAAAATTCCTCATGGAGCTAACATTTAGCGAAGAAAACCAAAAATAAATACACAGAAATGTATATGTCAAGTTGTGTCAGATTTGGATATTTAGCGAGGTCTTACAGATGTTGACCGAGTTGAGTCTTGAGAGGATTTTCCAACACAATAACAGAAGAAAGACTATTACAGAGAATATTATTACCTTTCCTTTGTGCTCACAAATATTTCTCCTAACCTTATTAGCTTAAAATTTTACAATGACCTTTAACAGTAAATTATCATTCTTAACAGCTGTATCTTATAAACATGATTATATCTTTTCCAAAATTGAAAAAATAATATTAAGACATAAAAAAATTATGCCCTCTGTTTCAAAGCTCTTCAATGGTTACAAACTCATTCCTCTCCTTTGAATTCACAGGAAAATGTTACAGACACACAGGCTTTATTACTTTGTTGATAGACTTTATTCTGGACATAATTAACAAACAAGAGTAGAATCTGAGGGCACTTCTCATTTCAACTGCATTCTAACTTGACACATATTTAACTGGTGCATCACCAAAAGACTCAGTCTTTGGTCTTCTGTGTTTCATGGTTCACAAGAGGGCACAGCCTTATAAACAAGTCAGGATGATAATCAGAGTTATATTCAATAAAAAAGTACCCACAATAATGAAATACGTACAAAGTATAAAGAAGAGAGAGACTTATTTATAGGCAATTTCTAAACAGTATTGTATTTAAATGTTTTTTTTTTCATAAACCTGTTTTCAAGCACACAGAGAAACTTGCAAGCCAAAGAAAAGGGGAAAGAGGTATTCAAGACAGCAAATCATATCTACAAGATCTCATGGGTATGAAGTAAGTAGTGCTCATATGCATTAGTATCTGGTGCAGCAAATTGAATTAAAGGAAATCGTGACCTTAATTCACATTTGACTTGTAAAAGAAATTGAGCATTCACCCCTATCTTTGCCAATGACTATGTATGTAAACTTGCACAAGTTCCTTAGTTTCACCAAATCCCAATTATGTACTAGTGAATGGAGATGATACAGTGGAATCCTTGTTAAGATTTAAAGGGATACATCACCTAGGCTTTATGTACAAGACCTAATACTTAGTGCAGCATTCTCCATCACTGGCAACAAAGTTATGAAAGCAACTACTGTCATGATTTATAGGTAACAATACAAATAAAACGAACTAGCTAGCTCACTAACAAAATAGTCTCCTTAATATGATTTTTAGATATGTACTGACATTTGCAATATTGACTAAAGGCATATAGGATGGTAAAACACCTGTTTCCAAGTGTCGTTTTGGCTATCCCGCTATAGGAATTTTTCATGGATTTAACCATTTAACAATGTTCAGTCCTCTGGACTTTCTGTCTGTTTGTCCTCCATTCTCTCCCACATCCCTCCTCCATCTTGATTCCTTGAATTTCTACTCTAGGGATAGCAAAGATTTCCTACTTACAATGCAGAATAATTTATTTTTCTCAAGCTCATACTTGCAACTGAAGCTCCAGGCCCACTTTTCAGATCCAAATACACAGAGGACTCAGCTGAATAAAACAAGAGCAACCCTACTGCTCTTCAGTCACTAATATTGCTTTTATTTAATAAAAGGTGTCATTCATAGAAGGCAATTGTATTTTCTAAATTCTGTTTCAATTAACAGCATCCAAGATATGGGGAAAAAATGAAAGCAGCATGCTTCTAAGCTCCTGGTCATGGGAGGCAGCGTCAGGGTCCAGGCTTTCTAGAGGCAAGGCTGGGCCAAGTCTTTGGATTTCCCCAAGACCAGAGCACCACATTAAATGTGCTGAAAATAATTATGTAGAATATACTGAACAATAAAGCTGTGGATTGCCATAGACATTTTTCAGCTACTTTATAAAATATTAGGTTTGTATGTGCAAATCTTCTGTATACTGGGTTCTATGATATTTGTAAAAAGTGCATACTGATGTGCTTTGTTAAATCACACTGGTGATCATTAATATGGGCTCTGATGAGGAAAATTTATTTTCCATATGCTCAGGATATAATTTCATAAATTTCCAATAAGAATGATTTAATAAATAAATTAGCATCCATAAGTAAATAATAAAGTCCTAATTTGTAGATTATTGCCCTCAAAATAGTTCAGAAGTAAAACTATTTCTATATATAAAATATTTAATCTAGTAAGAAAACTCTATAATATGCTTAGTCAAAACATAACCACCTTTTCCAGGGAGCCAATTCAACACTTCCACTGGATCAACAAATATTAATTAAAAATCTACTCTAGAAAGTGACACAACATTGTAAACTGAACATACTTCAAAGTAACAAAAAAAAAATCTATTCTAGCCTAGACCGAATTCTAGGTGCTCTAAATTAGTGATTGAGAGTTCAAAGACTCTGAAGCCAGATTAATTGGGTTCAAATTCTTTCTCAACAGCTTACTAGCTTTTATGATCTTGAGGAATTTACTTACTCTTCCTGTACAGTTTCTCAAACTCAGAATAGTGATGGCAATAATAATACATGCTCATATTGCTGTTATGAGAATTAAAGTCAATGCATATTAATGTTTATATATATAAATAGTATCACTTCAAATATATATTTATATATACAAATATATACATTTTTTCTATCCCTAGAGTAGAAATTCAAGGAATCAAGATGGATGAGGGACGTGGGAGAACCATACTGGGGAGAATATTCTATTAGTTAGCTAGCTAGTCAGTTTTATTTGTATTGTAGTTTTATTTGTATTGAATATTTATATATTCAAATATATATATATATATATCTGAAGTGGTATGATAATTCTTAAAAAGAAGAAGAAGAGAAGGTCATATAAGGTCCTGTGAGTCCTTTCCCCAGTTTCTTCCAATGGTTATCTCTTACATAATTGTGGTACACTCTCAAAACCAGGGATTTAACATCACAACAATGTGTATGCATGTGCAGTTACATATATTTTAACTATGTCTGTAGATTATTGGTATCACCACCACAATCAAGATACAGAAATATTCCATCATCACAGAGGACTCTGTCCGACTAGGTGTACCTCCATGCCTGCCCCAGCAGCACTGTCTTGGCTGTGTCCCTCTACTTTTGATCTGTTTTATTTTAATTTTCACTAAGTTCAATGCATTTTTTGAGTCTTCCTCTGGGACCCATAGATTATTTAAAAGTAGGTGGCTTAGTTTCAAGTGTTTGAAAACTTTCCTGTTATCTTTTATTTATCGATTTTTGGATAGATCTCATGCTCAGATCTCAAATACCCTTTGTATAATTCAATTCTTTTAAATTTGTTGAGGTTTTTATGGTGGGGTGGAATCTGTCCTGGCTATGTATCTGGAGGTGCTGAAAAATGTGTATTCTGCTATTGTATAATATCAGAATATCACCCTCAATAAATAAGAAAAATAAACTTAAATAAAGATCTCTTTTACTCCACCTCTGCAGCTCCTTCTCCCAAGCAGAAAGTAATACAGTTCACGACATCATATGACAAAAGTAAAACAAAACAAACTAAAATTGCAAAGGGGGAAGGAGGTGGGAAGGGACAGACTGGGAGTCCAAAATTTATAGATAGTGACAGGCATATGTAGAATAGATAAACAAGATTATACTGTATGGCACAGGGAAATATATACAAGATCTTGTAGTAGCTCACAGAGAAAAAAATGTGACAATGAATATATGTATGTTCATGTATAACTGAAAAATTGTGCTCTACACTGGAATTTGACACATTGTAAAATGACTATAACTCAATTAAAAAATCTTTAAAAAAAAAAAAAGATAACACGTATTTAAAAAAAAAAAATCTAACTTTTCCCAATCTGCTTATCTTTTACTTCTTCTGTTTTCCCAGTCCTATTCTTTCTTTTTTAATCATAAAAAATTCAAAGCCACAATCAACCCATTAGAAATGTACCAGGCTTACATCCGTAGAATATAATCTCTTTTCCTACTTTCCCTTCTCCTTCCACGAGTTTTGTTTGCTTTCAATTGTTATCCACCAACAATTGAGCACAAACAATCCTGAACGTCCCCCTTCACTCTTAGCTACTCAACTGGCAAAGCCTATGTTTACAGAGTTGCGAACCAGGAAGCGTGCTAAGTCGATGTAGCACATTTGCATACATTCCACTTGAAAAAATTAAAGCAACATAAAAGAAGACAGGTGAGGCATCCTGGGAAGTGATGTGAGAGCAATTACTCTGTTTAAAGTGTTTAGTCTATATATAGTGTGTCCTCCATCACGCACAGCACGTCTTCTCTGAACGTGATTTCTGACATCCCGTTGTTTGCTGCGCCACTTAATTACACTGAGTAATGAAGAGATTTTAAAGCCACACTGTCACAGTTAATAGGGTGAATAATTAAAGTAATAGTAGAGTTGGTTTCCCTTCTGTGTAAACCATTTGGTCCTCTAACACCGCTGTTTAGAATTTCCCACAAAGTGATTCACTTCCTCAGAATTTACCGCTGTGTTGTTTCAGTCGTCTGATTCTACCAGCATTCAGCTCAAGAAGAATGTGAAGAATTAACCTCTGTGAGTTCCCTGGAAATTAAATAGATTAAGGCAAACAGTTATGGCTTTATGCCTCTCCTGACCCTCTCTGACCCCTCTTCAACTGGGATTACAGCGAGCAATCTGTTTGTCTGAAGCCACATATAGTTGACAAATCATTAACTGAACAATTTTGAAATACTAGCTTTTTTCCCTTTAGTTCTGTAGAGGTGAAATGGATTTATGCTGGATATAAGACATATGCAAAAATTATCTCCATAGTGATGTCTAATAGGAGAGAACAAAAGCACAGAAACTGAAAAGTACCTGGTACTGAGGGGTAGGAATGAGCACATTTGTTAAGATTAAGAAAGGATCGTGGGAGAGAAAAGTGGAGGAAAACCAAAGGGTAGTTGAGGGTCAGATTAGGAAGAGTCTTTAACGTTGAGGTAAGAATATGCAATTTATTCTGTAGTGAACTCAGGACCACAAAGGTATGCACATGAATGTAACCTTGTGTGAGTAATTTTAGAAAAAAACTAAAAAAGGTAAAAGAAGACTAATTTGTAAGGCATGTGGTTGGTGCTTTAAGATGTACAGTTACTAATTTCAGGTCTTCTAGGGACTAGAATTCCTCATACTTAACATGAAATGTTATTGTTTAAGGAGTAGATTCACATGGTAGAAACTTCCCTGGATTAAAATCAAAAGACAGAAAGTCACATCACCTGACTGGTCTTAGTTTCCTTATCTAGTAAAATATACCTGTTCTGTCTTCCTGACAGGGTAGCATTTAGGAGCAAAATGAAATATTGGCTGCTGACACCATGAAAGGAAACCAAAATAACCCGCTGATCAACAAACCAAGGTTCTGGTTTACTACAAAGTCAGAGACCACTACCTTGACAGCTTGCAAGTACTTTTTTGTAAGAGGAAGGTCAGGATGGGATATTTACAAAGTTTTGAGGTCTAGGTTAAGGCAGGACTTTCAATATGGGGGCCTGACTGGGACTGGGCAATGTTTGTGCGATAGTTTAGAGGAAGTATTATATAGTGAGGCATTTTTTGAAAATGAGTATTGTGGACTAAACAGTCATTTGAAAAAACATGGCTGAATAATCTACTTTTCTGAGAAGGAAGCCCTCTAAACATAGTTACATCTAACTTAATTTTTTCTGAGAAAGAACTGCCTGGAATATTAAAGCCATACATACAAAGCAAACAGTTGTAAACTAGTCACTTGCACGTTCTTACTTTTTAACTTCTTTGAAGGAAGCTTTATTTTCAACTTCACTAAACTGTGTAGCTTAAGTTCTTCATGGTTATACGTAATAAGAAAAGGCTGTGCTAGTGAAATCCAAGGGATGTCTTTAGGTTTCCTTGAAGCCTTTAAGAGACGTGAATCTGACTGCAGACCACCTGAGGGACCACTGGGAATGCTGTGATTTCTAAGTGATCCTGTACAGTTACTAAATGTATCAAACTGTATACTTGAAATGGCTGAATTTTGTTGTATTCAAATAATGCCTTAATTTTTAAAAACAAAGTACAGTTGAAAAATTGATTTTCAATACTCCTTCCCAAATTTTTATTAGCTTGCTAAACTATTTCATCCACTCCAATCCAAGACGTTCTGCTTCCACATTCTAAAGCCCTAGTGTTTTAGGAATCAGATCTTTTCAAAAGGAACTTCTACATAAAAATATCCAATATGTCACATTTCCTCCATGCAAATTATTCTTTATTTTGGCAAACACTCATTCTTTCTTAATGTTCTGTCTGCTCACATTTTCCAAATGTCTGAAAAAAACACCCACATCTCTTATACATTAAACTTATACACATCCTCAGGAACCAATTTAAATATGATCCTTTCTGAAAAATCTTTACATATTCCACTATAGCATTTTAATACCATGCTTAGGGCATTTATTACTTCTACTTTGGATTGCAGGCAGTTGCTTATATGAACATTAAATCATTAAAACTAGGATCCAGATCTGTCTCATCTCTTCATGTCTTCTATTATTTAACTAGATCTTGCAGATAGGTATTTAATACACATTTTGGGAATGGATGATTAGTTGAAGGAATGAATGTCAAAATTAAATTACCTCTATTTAAGTTTATAAAGTCAGCTCCAGCGGTTAGGGCCCAGAGAAGATGGTACACATGTAAGGTAAATTTGATATTGCTCTAAAACTGCCTTTACGGTCTCTAATCATCCAGAGAAAGGTATTCAAATGGAGAATATGATGCAGAAAGAGTAATGAAAGGGGACCACAGATGATAAGAGTGAGGAAACTTGGATTCTGTTTCTAAGTCAGCTAGTAAATACGTTGTAAAATTATTTAACACTCTCTCTAGTCACATTTCCCTGTGTCTCTTTTGAATCTTAACAATTAATTATTCTAATTTTGGATGCCCCCACCCCAACCCCAATCATTATGCTTGATATTTATGTATATATATATAAATATCTGTATATCCTCCACCTAAAGGTATGCATTGTCTCCATAATGTTTCTTTTCACCCTCACTCAACATTCCACAATTTCCCGCACAGGCAAACAACAGTGCTGCCACTGAGTTTCCTCTAACGACAGCATTTAATACATCACCTTAGTCCCAATCATGAGGATTCTGTTGGTCCTGTTTCATCACTGCCCAATTATTTTGTACAATTTTGCATTTCAAACACCAGGGTGCACTTGTTACAACACCTATTAGGTTCCCTTTGCAAGCTTTGAACGCACTCAGGATCCATAATTGATAATCTTATTATCTCAGGCCCTCAGATAAACTGTAGTAAGATTGTGATTTGCATGAAGTGTGTCTTTCAGGGTGTGGAAAGGACTAAGATGACAGGACTGAAGCAACAGGCTTTTAACTTTATTAGTTCCATCCCAATGTCTGGGATTTTTTACATCCCAGTTTTAAGTACAATTATGCTAAAAAGTGACAGGGGTAATATTTTACTTGTGAATTAGGGGCATATTTAATAAAGCTGTGTCACCTCATTACCTACATCTTTTCTTAGAAGCTAAGGCATATATATGTAAAATTAAATTTAAATTCCTGTTTATGTGCAATTCTTTTTAACCATTTTAATCTCTTTAATTAACATTAATAATTTTAAAAATTAAAAATAGAGTTAAAGAAGTCAATAAAACACAACTTTCCTAAGACCCAACATAAGCACCATTTGTAGGTATTAGATCTAAAATAAATAAATTGAGTAATTCTATGGTGCACTTCCTTTTGAAAACTTTATATAAAGAAAACAAAATTAGCCTCAATTTTGTGTCTGATACACGAGGATTTCTCGATGAAGCTGAGAAGTTTGAAACAGGGCCATTCGATATTGTGTTTTCTTTTGAAACTACAGCTAGTATGTTTGTGTATCAGTCCTTACTTTGAAATCCCACTGAAACTATGTCTGCCTTTCCCTTGGGCCCAGGAGACTCTTCTGACTAAATGAACACACATATAGAACAGCCTCACAAAAGTCTCCCTTTTTCTCTCTCCTTTTTTTTTTTTTTTTTTTTAAGAAACCAAAAGCATCCAAAGACTGTATATGAGAGAAAGTCATAGGGAGAGGTGATCCATATTATTCCTTCCCCTAAAATACTATCTTTCCCACACCCACCCATGTCCTTTAAACTAACTCCTATTCAATCCTTAGCTGCCATTAAATATTACTTCTTTCAAAAAGACTTTTCAGAAATCTGAATGAAATTTGGTGTCTCCAGGAAATTCTCAGAGAACCCTGAACAATTCCAGTATTGCTATTTTGCATGCTTTAT
The DNA here is from genome assembly GCF_009834535.1 of Camelus ferus. NCBI lineage: Eukaryota > Metazoa > Chordata > Mammalia > Artiodactyla > Camelidae > Camelus > Camelus ferus. The sequence goes on from NC_045710.1 coordinate 8,855,731, forward strand.
TCTAATGCTAGCTTCATTTCTTGGACCCTCATATCAATTTCAAGCTCACTGAAAACAATACAATATAACATTCACCATCCTAATTCTTGTTAATAAACTATATTATATACTAGTATATAGTCCATTCCAATTCCACAGTGTTAAAAATCAAGCAGGACTTCATGATCAGAAGAACTTCAGACTTGGTTTAAAATTCCACTGTTGCTTTTTTTGAAATTCTTAATAATTTTATCTTTGAACTTGTATATCATGTGTGAAGTCAGTGATCAGTGGAGCATGTGAGTGGAGCAGAGAAAATATACACACAGGCATGTCTGCCGTGGTTCCTCGCTGGCTCATTTGCACAGTGTTTATAATACCCCATGAGCATAGCATTCCTGTGGACCAATGATGCATGAAAGTTCAGTGGCACTCCAAGTGAGTACAAGGGAAATGTTGTAAGGGGCCACACTGACAGCCCTGAAATGCTACACTTCCCAAAAATAAGGCTACGGTATTCTAAGAAAGTCAAAAAGCCAAGTAAGCCTGACATATTCTTGTTCATTTGTGATATTTGACTATATTAGACAACTACTTACATTGAAAATAATGATATAAAAGGAAAGGAAAATGGAGGACATCAAAGATAGACAAAAATAGTTCTTTTTCTTTCAGTCCTTTTGCACTCTTGTATGCACCCAGAGTAGGTATGATGATAGAAGGTGTGCATAGCAAAAGTGAAATACAAACAGTTGCATTAGCTTGTACACTGTTACCATTGTTCTGGTAAGAACACAATACATATGCCCTTATGAACTATAAAATACACATTGTGCAATTTTGGTTATTCAACATACGAGCAAAATGCTCCCATATGCATTTAAAGCTGGCATTGCACAACATAAAGATAAACAGTAAAATCATTGTTAATAGTTTAAAATTGTAGTTCTTCTTTAATTAGAATGATACTACATAGCAAATAAGAAACACTGTGGCATCTTGAAAAAGAGATAATAGAAGAAAGGAGAAAGCTTTATATTTAGTTCCTGTAATGCTACTATCTTCTTGCTTTTTGATCAAGGAGTGCCACATTTTCATTTTGCACTGAGTCCTGCAAAATATGTAGACAGCTGTGCAGTAAAATTTTAACTCAGCAAACTGGGAGTTTTCAAACACTATTCATTCCAAAGAAAATAACCTGTCCTTGACTAGTTGCTGGGAGATAAATTCAGAACCCTTGGATCATCCTACCTGATAAAAAGTGTATTTTTGTATACCTGAGACCTTGAGTCACACCAGATAGTTGCTACTAACAATACGATTTATGGTGAATGTTTATTTTTGTTCACCTGAAACTGGGCCATGCTGTATCAGTTTGACCTTTGGGAGAGGGGTGGAGACTGAGATTACCTAAGGTGCTCCATGACATGTGACTGACTCTGGATAAAAAAATCCTGGCCACAAAGCTCAGTTGAGCTTCCCTGATTGGCAATATTTCATGCATTTTGTGGCACATCATTGCTGGGTGAATGAATTGCTGTGTATAGAACTAAACTGGGAGAAGTCCATTGGAAGCGTGTGCCTGCACTTTCCTAAATCCCAGTTTATGTATCTGTTACCTTTGCTGAGTTTAATCTATACCCTTTCACTGTAAAAAAACAAAAACAAAACAAAACAAAAATAAACTGTGAGTATAACAGCTTTATTTAGTTCTATGAGTCTTTTTTAGAAAACAACCCGACATGAGAGGGTTATGAAGACCCCTGCCACAGTGGCCCTGAACTCATAGTTACAAACTGGGAACCGTATTTCATGGTCTAAGCAAGTCCCCAATTTGACATCAAAGTCTTGTTCTAAAAGGAGACAGGGATTGGTGATAAAACAAAAAGATTCACTTCTACACGTGTACGAATTTCCTCCCTTTTTAGAGTCTGAAAAGTATTTTAAGTATCTACCACACCTTATTTATCCATTCACCTGTCAATGTACACTTAGGTTTCTTTGAGACTTAGTTTTAATTATTTTGAGTATATACCCAGAAATGCATTTGCTGGATCATAAAAGTAATTCTATTTTTTTAATTTTTTGAAAAATTGCCATACTTCTTTTTTTCCACAATGGCTACACATTTTTACATTCCCACCAGCGGTGCACAAGGAATCCAGTTTCTCCATAGTCTTGTTAATGCTTGTCATTTTCTTTAATCGTAGCCATCCTAATAGATATGAAGTGGTATTTCATTTTGATTTTGATTTTCTTTCCCATAACTAGTAACGTGTAACAGCTTTTCATGGTCACATTGGTTATTTGTTTATCTTCTTTGGGGAAATGTCGATTCTAGTCATTTTTTTCTATTTTATTTTAGTTGTGTTGTTTGTTTTCTGTTGCTGTTGAATAGAAGGAGTTCTTTATATATTCCAGATAGTAGCTCTGTATCACATATATGATTTGGAAATATTTTTGCCCACTTTGTACATTGCCTTTATATTCTGTAATCATGTCATTTAATGCACAGACATTTTAAAATTTGATGTAGTCTATTTTACTTATTTTTTATCTTGTTTTCTGTACTTCTGCTGTCATATTCAAGAAATAATTTCCAAATATAATGCCATAAAACTTTTACTCAACATTTTCTCCTAAGAGTTCTACAGTTTTAGGTCTTATGGGTGTTGGGCCCATTTTGAGTTAATTTTTTATATGGTGTAAGGTAAAGGCCCAACTTCATTCTTTTGCATGTTGAGTTCCAGTTTTCCTATACATGATGATTTTGATCCACTGAATTAATTTGGTGATCCAATAAGAATTACAAGCTGCAATGGGAAACACTTCACAAAATATAGGTAGAGGTGTTGAACACTACTTTATCAAAATAATCTAAAATATCTACCCATTGATTTCAGCTACTAAAGTATTTTAACACTGTATGTGATAAGGTCTATGTTCTATTCACCAATTCAAACTTAAATTCCATTCCTGCAAAACAACTTCAATTTCTAGATTAATTAGTATTCCCTACCTAAGTTTATATTACTTCTTTGTTTCTATATTCTATTTCCAAACATCTTTATGCTTCAGTAATTGACATTTCAAATTGAGCTTAGATGCCTTATTTGAAAGAGTCATTCTCTTCTCTTCTTCAGTGATTGCCACATACACATTTGGTTAGGTACAGATCCCATACAAATGGGAAATGGAAATTTTAATCCCTGCCAAGTGATAACAAGTCCACAGCCTCCCTCTCACAGTGGAGAGAGATTTCTACTGTCACTTGCAACCAAGAGTCACCCCTTCTTCTTCCTAATGGAGTTGGGTTGGAGGAACATTAGTGGAGAGTCAAAACTTTTCCATTTCCCTGAAGTAACGAGGCCACCCCATACTTGATGTCAGTAGAGGGTTGCACAAGAAAAGCAACAAGGCACTCTTAACTCTTTCCATCCAAGCTATTATCAGTGGAGACCAAGTGGGGAGCCAGAAATTCCACTCACACTCAGCAGCAATGAGGATCTGCTCCTGAAACAAAGTAGAGGCCAAAAGTGAAATCTGAATGTCTATCCTCACCAGGCAGTAACAGACATCCTCCCTTCCCATGCCAGAGCAGTCTCAGGAAAAGGAAGCTAAAACATTAGGCTTAGATAAGATGCAGAGATTCATAATATAATACCCGAAACATCCAATCCATTAAAACCAAGAATCAGAAAGAACGAAAAGAATGAATGAAATGATAATTAGTAAATGCTAATGCCCAAAATGACAGAGACCCTAGATTAGTGATAAAGATTTTAAAGCAGACATAAAGAAGTACTTTAATAAACAGATACAAACATGCATAAATAAATTTTAAAAAACAGCAAGTCTCAGAAAGGAAATGAAGAAGGGACAAAAATTTTAGAACTGTGAAATACAATAATAAGAATAATAACCCTCAATAAATAGGTTTAATAGAATAATGAAGAGGATAAAAACATCAGTCAAGTCAGGACAGAATAATAAAAATAACCCAAACTGAAAAATTGAGCAAAAATAGAAAAACAAGAAAAAAATGTAAATTTTTGACATTAGAGTCCTGAAAAAAAATGAAAGAGAGAGAAGGATTTAAAAAGTACTAGGAAAAATAATGTCTGAGTGCTTCCTAAATTTGAAAAAAAAAAAAAATTACAGACACCTACAATTTCAAGAAGCTAAGAAAACTCCTAACAGTATAATCTCCAAGAGAACTAGACCAAGACACAGAACAATCAAACCTCTATGAATACCAAAAGCAAGGAAACAGTTTGAGTGTGGGAGAGAAACCACACCTTATCCTTAGGGGAAAAATGATTTGAATGGCAGTGGATTTCTCATTAAAAAAAAAAAAAAAAAGTGGGTTAAAGGAAAGCGGTACATTTTTTAAGTGATGAAAGACAAGAACTGTCAACCTAGAATCTTAGATCCACAGAATATATCCTTCAGAAGTGAAAGAGAAATCAAGATAGACTCTGATAAAGGAAAACTAAGAGAATCTGTCACCAGCAGACCTACTCTAAATGCATGGCTATTTCAAGTTACCTAAGAAGAATGAAGACAATAAAAGGAGGTACCTGTGAAGATCAGGAAGGAAGAACGCACAAAACACACATGGGTAAATAAACTTTTCTCTTTTCTTGAGTTCTTTAAGTTTTATTTGATAATTGAAGAAAAATTATAACACTGTCAGATGTGGTTCTAAATGTATGTAGGCAAATATTTAAGATATTTATAGTATAAATGGGAGCATAAAAGGATGTAAAGAGAAGCAAGGTTTCTACACCACTCACTCCAGTATACTAATGGCACGTGTAGACTATGACACATTATAGACATAGAATCTCATATGTAGATCAAACACTAATAAAGCTACGAAAAAGGAAATATACTCAAAGACTCTGATGTAAATCAAAATAGAATTCTAAAAATTGTTCAACTAACCCACAGGAAGGGAGGAAAAGGTAAATATAAAAGAAAACAAGAGAAGGAACAAACAGAAAACAAAATAAAATGGAAGACTTAAGAATGAGTCTATCAATAATGACGTTAAATGACATTAAATGTAAATAATTTAAAGACACGAATGCAAAGACAGAGATTGGCAAAGTGGATTAAAATGTCTGACCCATCTACAAGAAACTCATCTTAAATATAATAATATAGGCGATGTGAATGTAAAAGGATGCAAAAAGTTATGCAAAACTTGAAAGCAGGAATGTCTATATTAACATCAGTTAAAAGACTTTAGTGCAGTGACAATTACCCAAGATAAAGAAGGACATTATATAGGGTAAAAGGACTAATCCAGCTATAAGACAAAATAATCCTAAATGTGTATGCAGAAAGCAACATAGCCACAAAACATCTGAAGGAGAAACTGATAGAACTGAAAAAGAAATAAACAGTTTTACAAACAATTGACAGAAAAACTACTAGAACTGAAAAAGAAATAAACAGTTTTACAATTGACAGAAAAACTAGAATGAAAATCAGCATGAGTATAGAAGAATTCAACAACATCATCAAACAGTAAGTCTAATAGACGTTTGTAGCACATTCTACCCAACAGCAGCTGAATATACTTTAATTGCAAGTGCTCCCAGAACAAACATATACCAACTTAGAGAATATGCCGGGGCATTAAAAAAATAATTCTCAATAAATTAAAATAATTGAAATACAGAGTGTGTTTTCTCAACAAAATGGAATCAAAGTGGAAATCAATACCAGAAAAATAACAGAAAAATCTCCAAACATTTGGAAAGTAAACAACATACTTGTAAATAATACATGGGTCCAAGAGATGGTATCAAGGGAAATAAAAAATGCATTGAATTGAAAGAAGATAAATACAACATATAAAATTTTGTGGGACAGAGAAAAAGCAGTGTTGAGAGAGAAATTCATAACATTAATGTATACATTAAGAAATAGAAAAGTTCTCAAATCAATAATCTAAGTTTGCACAACAGGAAACTACAAAAAAAGGGCAAAATCAACCCATAGCAAGTAAAGAGCCAATAGGAATTGAGCAAAATACATAAAGAGACATTCCACTGAAAAGGATATACAGATGACAAATAAACACATGAAAATATGCACACTATCATTAGCTATTATGGAGATTCAAATAAAAACACTACAATGATATATCATCAGACACTAAAATAAAAAAATAAGTTAGCATCACCAAATCCTTGCAAGAATGCAGAGAAATTGTGTCATTCATATATGGATTGCTGATGGGAATGCAAAATTGTATAACGTTCCTGGAAAACATTTTAGGACTTTCCTACATAACTAACTTAACCTAGTGATTGCACCCCTGGGCATATATTTATTCCAGAAAAGTGAAAACTTAACATCACACAGAAATCTGTACATTAATGTTTACAGCAGTTTTGTTCTTAATAGCCACAGCCTGGAAACAATACAGATGGCCTCTGATGAGTGAATGGATAAACAAAACATGGTATATACATGCCGTGGAATATGAGTCTAAATAAAAAGAAAGAAACTATTGATATACACAGTGGTCTGGATGAGTCTCCAGGCAATTACAATGTGTGAAAAAAAATCAAAAGGTTACACACAATATAATACCATTTACATAACATTGTTAAAATGACAAAATTGTAGGAAAGGAGACTAGATTAGTGGTTGCCAGGGGTGGAGGAGGCGTTGAAATTAGAAGAGAAATGGGAGTGGATATAAAAGGATAACATGAGGGATCTTTTTGGTGATGGAATGTTAAGTATCTTAACTGTATCAATATCAGTATTCTATGTGTTATTGTAGTCTTGTTTTACAAGATGTGATCCTTGGGAAAACTGGGTAAAGGCTAAAACAAATCACTCCATTATTTCTTACTACTGCATTTAAATAAATAATTATTTCAAAATTCACAAAAAAGTATTAAATACAGTCAATTAAAAATAAATAATGGAAAAATAAGCAATAGCAATCTCTAGATTTTCTGTTTCATTTCAGAATTTATCCACATTCAAAGTCTGATTTTAGAGAGGATAACGTAGGACAAAGCCAATGTGTCACATTTAAATTTATAAATTTATTACAATAACTTTCTGTCCTTCAGCCTAATTTTAATATAATATTCTTATGCACTGTTTATGTTCGTTTTTCACAATTATGTGTGTAGTGCAGTGACCTCTGAAAAAGAGCACTCAAGTGGAAAGTGGTGGTAACACTTACCATATATAACCATTAATATACTTGTCAGGCGCCTTCAACAGAATGCAAATTATATGTTTTATTCCTAGATATATACAGTTTTTATTTCATGACAATCTTTTATATATGTCTATTTAATGAAAGAGTGAGTTTGCATTTTAATTCTGCCACTTGCTACCTAAAAAAATTACATTTTCTGACTGTAATATCACTGTTTATACAAGAAATTCTATCAAGTCCAGATCATTTATGCTTCTATGGCTCTGGCAACTGCTAAACATAATTCAGAAAAATTTCAGGTCAGTTTTCATTATCAGTCCTTATGAATTAATTTTAACAGAATGAGAAGGCAGGATTCAGGAATCTGTGTCGAAGACAAAGTCAGAAAGTAAAAAAAAAACTTGACTGAACAACTGGGGTCAATGTTATCAGAGGCAAATTTTTAGAATACAAAGATCCATATGTTAAACTCCTAGTTCTGACATTTTCAATGAGTGGTCTTAGACAAATCTTAAAGAAATTTTCATTTTCTTCATCTATCAAACTGGATGATAGTCCTTAACTCGTGTGACTGCTGTGAGTATGAAGTGTGATACTGGAGGGGAAGGTACTTTGTAATGTACTGAACATACAGCAGGTGTTCTTCTAGATTTTGCTTAAGAGATTTTTTAAAAATCTTTTCTCAACACTATGAATCAAAGATGAGATCCTGTTTTAAACTAGCATGTTTTTAACTAGCCATTAGTGAACACCTAGAAACCTCTACAGTGACTCATTTGAGCAGGGCTGGCAAAACTGGAAGATAGAGTCAAGAAAAGAGATAAAAGGGATGATCACTGAAAATAAGTAAGAGATATTAGAGATGTAATGATCTGCTTAGTCAGAGCTAAGTCTTGTGTATATTTGGAAAATCTTCAAGGGTGTTTTCTTCCATAAGTAGCCACAATGACAGAGAAATATCAATATTTTATTAATTAATTATTGGATAGTTGAAGGCAGTTTAGAGTTTTCTATTCTGTGTTCTAGGTGCCTGAAAAGTGTCTAATTCAGAGGAGTTTCTATAATTTGCTTGTCAAACGAATGAATGGATGAATGAAGGACTAAATGTAGGAAACAATGGGTAAATTACTACTGCTCTAGACTTCAACAAGAACAAAACACTCAGACACCTGTGGTACTTTGCTATTTGGGGAGAAGTTCCTGATGATTTCTTTCTATGTGAGAGGAGATAGCTAACCCAAGAATAATTTAAACTTTTCAAAAAACTGTATCACTTCCCTGGATCCACGATGCTCAGACAACAGCCCAAATGTCATGAGGCTGAAGGACACACACTAGCCTCTTAAAATATATGAGCCAGACATAGATTATTGCCTAAGGGCCTCTCATTTTGGCCTGAATGGGGTGTAGATTGTAATGACAGACCTCTTTGTACAGTGTGTATCCACGCTAAGTCTCTGCAGTTATTGATAAACAAGTGGGTTTGTTGGAGGTCAGAATGCCTCTATGAGTGGGAGCCACAGAGGGAACATTTATCATCAAGTAACATGTCAAAGAAGACCATAGGGCCATTGCAGTGGTTTTTAAGAACTTTTGATTTTGGCATGGATCAAGTTATAGAATTAATACATTTTTATAACCATTGTGCCTGATAGAGACTATTTTCCTAACTGTTGTTTGTCCCCAAGCTGCTTCCTCCTCCCAGGTCTACCTCACTGCAGGGGTGATCTTTCTAACGCACCCTGGGTTTAACTGCTTCCGTGCTATCACTTTTCCTTTGAGATAAAGCCCAAGCTTTAATATGGCGTGCAAGCTCTTAAGGCCTGTCTTCTTCCTTTCTATAGGTTTCATTCTTCAGTATCCTGTGTCTTAACTTTATACTCCAGGAAAAAAACAAACAAACAAAAAAAACCCAAAAACTTAGCAGTTCCTGTGGGAGTCCATGCTTTGGTACCGTCGTTCTTTCAGTCCCCTCTGTCTGAAATGCTCTGCCTCCTCAACATCTTTTTGGAGAACACAAAGTCATCTCTCAAGATTTAACTGAGTATCTCCTTCAGGAATTCTTCCCTGAACTGTCTAATTTGGTAAAACCACCCCTCCACATAGTTCACTCCTTGTGCATATATTTTTCATGGCACTTAACATATTGAAATTTTCTCATTACATCTTTGTCTTCCTCATTGTATATTAGCAAAGGAAAAGTACATTCAAATTCGTCTTTGAATCTCGTGGGCTTGGTGAGTGTTCAGAAATGTGCTCAATGATATTTACTGAAATTGACTCAAATAAGTGCTAAGAAATAATCTCTTTAAATGGAATACCATCTGGCAGGCTGAGGGCTATCTTTCCTGAGATAAAAATCAAAAACAAACAGACGAACAAACAACACCATTAAACATTTAACATAAGGATTACAGCCAGTGATCTTTTGGAAAACAAACAGGTTAATTTATGCAGTGGTATAAAAGGTTATATTCCAGGCCTTCCAAATTTCAATAGACATAAAATGTTTATATTGATGTCATGCAAGAGCCTTGATTCACTTTTCTGTAGTGAGTGTGCCTGCTTTGTTTTATTTTATTTCTTCAAAAAAGCTGTCATGTATTCTACAACACTCGAGGGATTATTTCTTTTTAAACAGAGCTTCTTTAATTTCAGATACATAAATTGGCTATAATTCAGAGTGAAATGTGTCATTATAGTCTAACAGCATTTATAAATGTTCATAGATGTTAAATTATAAGCCATTCAGCCACTTTAAAGAATGCATGCACATGTACATTGGGCAGCATATAATGAGAAAATTTATCTTCATATTTGGCTGCACCATCTATTTTCATTCCCTGGACTACTTTAATTCATCATTTAAACCTGGTTCTAAATCTTCTACTGAAAAATAAAATTTCTAATGGGGCCAACTGGGGCTGGCAAACACAAGTGTGTAGGTGCTTATCCATACAGGGGAATATGTGATTAAAATGCTGTAGGCATCTCTTAATATTTTACTCTTGTCCAATGTACCTAAAACATATGCTTTAAAACAATGATTACCATTACTAATATTTTATCTAAGTTCCTTGAGTAATCTTAGCTCCACCTCCAAATGATTTTATTTTATTAAAGGAATATCCCCTTGCTTACGCTGTTGCTCTTTTTCTTGTTTTAGTACATGAATTGCATAATTCATTGGCTTGGAAAGGAAGTTCCCCTAGTAAGTGCCTATAGTAAGTTCTTAATCGGTTGAGCAATGTAATTCCCCAACAAAATGATATGTTGGTATTCTCTGTGTTCTCTTTTTGACTAAGCAATGTTTATATTCACATTCTTTCTGGAATATAGGTTGGTCAAAATCCATCATGGTACAGTGGTAGAGCAGGAATTGATGAGTAGTTCAATTCTTTACTCATAAAGAAGAGGAAAATGTACGTAAGATCCCAATAGGCAAAATAAATAGGAACATAACTGCTCCGGTGGGGTGAAGGGAAGGGACTTCAGTCCCAGACATACAGGCTCCTGCTTGCCACCGTGATGGATTTTGAGATTCTAATGAGCACAATTTAGAAAACTAAGGTGCAGATCACTATTAGTCCTGATAGTAACCAGTAAAAGCTTATTAGTAGAGACATTTCTACATATATAAATATGTTCATATATAACAGGCTCTAAATATCAAGAAAATTCTGGAAAACAAATCAGGGAAAGAAAAGACTTTAGGCATAACATTGTCTTTCCATTAACATTGCCACTGTCTCGATAGTCTTCATTTATACGGTTTAGTTTTGAGATGTTAACTCATTTATAAGTAGTTATGCTTACAAGCATCTTTATAAACATGATTTCCTAGATACTATGGTCTTTCATTTGAGAATGAAACATAGTGACAATGACCTACTGTATCCTTCTTCCTGAATATCTGATGAATCTGTCATATTAAAAATTTTTAAAGCTTACTTTATCAATTTAACCTTAATACTTATTAATTTGTACATGTATGTGTATGTGCGTGCGTGCATTCTTACATACTGACATTACGCTTGACACAGTTGCCCAATTTAGGAATCCGAGAGTCATTTTGACTTCAAATATAACTTTTGCTCCACTCAAACATCTATACATTCAACTTATTACTGAGCCTTACAGATTGCCACTGCAATAATCTCTTGCACCTGTATTTTCCATTCTAATTTAAACCAACTGAATTCAGTTCCTCATTATCTCCTGCCCATGCAAAGACTGCAGTAAATCATCTGAACTATAATAATTCTAATTTACATAAATATTTTCCTATTATTGCATTCTATATAGTTTCCATTTTTAAATAATTATTAATCCTATTTGTGCAGAAACAGCTACCTGTCATATTGGTTCTTCGTGAAAGCCCATTAGGTTTTCTGTAACAGTATGGCACTGACTTAATCTGTGTTTTCAAAGAGTGAAATATATTCTCAAAAATGGTGGCAATTTATCAATTTGTTTTGGACCATAAAGCAAAGGTCACATCAATTAGTAGAATAATAGTGTGGAAGCTCCAAATATTATTCAAACACTTGAAAGTATCACCACAAGTTCAGATAAATCTGGGATGATGTTAATCGTTTACTGTCAGGATGTTTTGGATAAATCTGGTATTTCATCTACTTTCATATAATCGTATATGCTAATATAAATACCCAAGCATTGAATCTGCCTATTTCAAGTACGTGTTTGTTGTTGTTGTAAGTCCAAATAGAGAATTTAAAATATTATACATTTTAGTAGGAGGGAAAATTTGTAAAGATTATTTCAAAGCTGATGGCTCATGTAACTGGATGAATGATTACATTAACCACAGAAACCACAGAAAGGTTGAATATGACTAAATTTTAAATAAAAGGCTGTAAATTAGAATTTTAGAAGATTGTAAATTAGAATGTTTTACTTACTGAGTTTGGTAAACCGTCGAGAATTCAAGAATTTTTAAGTAGTCAGTTTGGTATATAGATGTGGAGGTTAAAGGAGCTATCTGTGATGGAGGTGCATTTCTGGATTATCTGAATGTAGGTTATTCTTAAAGCCATGACTATGAATGAGATTCTTTAGGGAGAAACATATTCTAAATGATTTGTAGAGATCTAATTAAATGGTCATGATGTAACGAGACAAAATGCAGAAAGCAAAGATTTCTATTTTATAGGAAAGAAACAAATGTTTACCTATGTGTAGTAAGAGAAAGGATGTGTGCAAAGAAAGACTTCAGTTAATTCATCTACATAAAAATAACATATATGCATGTATTTGTGGAGAATACATATATATTTTTTAAGCTCTGTTTATTTTTGAAATTCTCCCACATTATGTTATAATTGTATATTATTTTAATACTCTAAACATCATCATTACAAGTTAGAGAAAGTAAGTGTTTAATCTGTCATTTCATGTAAGAATGGGATAGTTCGAATGACAAAGTATAAAACAGGGATAATACTGTGATAATCTCTAAGATATAAAATTTTTATATGAGTGAGGTTAATTCAAACACATGATTTTTATTTTTAAACAAATTAAATGCAATCTTTAAATACTATCAATGAGAAGCTTGCAGAAACAAGTTCTGCAGGGCGCACAGATGGAGATTCAGGTAGTAACAGAATGGGAAGAGAAGAGTAACATTTAAATTGCAAAAAGGGGATATGGCTTTAAAAGTCAATCGAATAAGAAGTGAATAAACGGAGACATGTATCATGGACATAGAGAGGAGTAAATAATACTGTCAGTTTTCTCAAGATGCTCTCCTTTCCCAGCTTGATCTATAGATTCACTGCATTACCCATCAAAATTCCACAAGTTATTTAATGATTCTCAACAAACTGATTCCACAGTTTGCATGGAGGGGCAAAGTCCCAGAGTTGTCAACACAGTACTGAAGGAGAAGGACCAAGTTGGAGGACTGACAACATCAGACTTCAAGACTTGCTCTAAAGATACAGTGATCAAGAGAGTGCAGTATGGATGAAATAACAGACAGATAGAACCACTGAATGGAGGGCTCAGAAATGCATCCACAGAAATACAGTCAACTGATCCTTGACAAAGAAGCAAAGGCAACAAAGGGAGTAAAGATAGGCACTTCAATGAATGATGCTCAACAACCGGATATCCACATGCAAAAAAAAAAAAAAATCTAGACAGACCTTATATCCCTTACAAAAATTAATCCAAAATGGGACATAGATATTAATGTAAAATGCTAAATTATGTAAGTCCTACATGATAACACAGGAAAACTTTGAGATGATATTGAATATGATGATAACTTTTTAGGTACAACACCAAAGACATGAGCCATGAAAGAAGAATTAATAAGCAGGACTTCATTAAAATGTGAAGCTTCTGCTCTGAAAAAAGACACTGACAAGAGAATGATAAGACAAGTCACCAACTGGAAAAAAACTGCAAAGACACATATGATAAAGGACTGTTATCAAAATATTTTGGACCCAAAATCCAACGAACTCAGTAACAAGAACATGAAAACCCTAATTGAAAATAAACAAAAAACCTGACCAACAATAGACCATATGGAAAATAACCATGAAAAGACGTTCAACATCATGTGTCATTAGGGAGAGGCAAATTAAAACAATTGGCACCACTGCAAACCCAGGAGGATGACCAAAATCTAAAATACGGCAAGACAAAATGCTAGCAAGGATGTGAGGCACCAAGGACTCTCATGCATTGCTGATGGGAAAGGTAAGTGTACACTCTGGAAGACAGTTTGGTGGTTCCCTGCAAAACTAATCAGATTCTTACCATACAATGCAAAAATCACACTCCTTGGTATTTTAGCAAATGAATTAAAACTATATATGCATATAAAACATATACACAGATGGGTATAGCAGCTTTATTCATGTTAATTTTATATAAACATATTCATATGTTTATAGCAACTTTATTCTTGTTTTGTCATTCCAAAACAGGGAAGCAACCAAGACATTCTTCAGTAGGTGAATGGGTAAATAAACTGTGTTACATCCAGACAATGGAATATTATTCAGCAACAAAAAGAATAAGCTGTCAAGCCATGAAAAGATATGGAGGATCCTGTAGTGCATTTTTCTAAGTTAAAGAAGTCAATCTAAAAAGTTAAATGTTATAAGATTCCAACTCTATGACATTCTGAAAAAGGCAATATATTATGAAGCCATTACAAATCCATGGTTGCCAGGATTTAGGGGTGATGGAGGGACGAACAAGCATAGCAAAAAGGATCTGGGGGTCTAGTAAATAATTTTGTATGATACTAAGATGGTGGATATACATAATTATACATTAGTCCGAATCTGTATGATGTACAGCACTGAGTGCACCCTAACGTAAAATACAGATTTTGAGTGATAACCATGTGTTAATGTAGGCTCATTGATTGTGACATATGTACCACCCTGATGAGGTGTGTTGATAGTGGAGGAGATCGTGCATGTATAGGAAAAAGGGTATATGGGAACCCTTTGTACTTTTCACTCACTTTTTTGTGATCCTAAAACTACTCTTAAAAAAGTCCATTAAAATTAAATTAACATATAAAAAAGAAAGCAGAGAATGAATGAAAATAGGTAGCATAAAAAATTTACATCTTGGATCTCACAGAATATGCTGAAGAGGAAGCAAGTTTTTTTTTTTTTTACCCTTTACCAATAACACTATTTAGCTCAAGAATCATCTGAATCAACTATTTAAACTAGCGAAACTATGAAGTCTAGTTGAACATCTGCAGAATTTTAAAGAGCGCTTGATGCAGAAAGAGGCTTGTAAATTTGGGGGAGGTTTCACATTCTGAGTAGTGGGCACAATTTTCCAACCTCCATCCCTGCAGTAGGCAGCTATAGAGATGGTGGCCACATTCCTGGTAAGATTTCTCTCGTGCCAAATTGGACAATAGAGACCTTGCCCTACAAAAAACGGGGCTGTAGGTTTTGATGTACCTGACCATTCCCTGAGGGGATGGCACAGAGGCTCACCATTACTTCAATTCTCACTGGCTTAAGTAGCTTCCTTAGCAGTGTTGATCAAGGAACTTAAAGAGACAGAGTCCCTACACCCCTTTTTCCATTATTTAATTCAGGCACTAAAGTAAATCTCTTTCATGTCACTGACTGACCAGGAAGAATATAGAACAGAAACTCCCTAACCACGCATGACAAGGATTATAGTCTGTGCAATATAGTTTAGAAAAGTCACTGAACAAAAACTACAACCTTCCTCAAGAAACAACAGCAATCCTGGGGAAAGGAGAAAGCTAATTTCCAAAGGCCACATTGCAATATCCAAAATGCCCATTTCTCAACAACAACAACAAAAAAAACTACAAAGCATACAAAAATAGGAAACTACGGCTCATTCACAGGAAAACAAAAATGACAGAAACCATCCCTGAGAAAGCCCAGTCACTGGACCTACTAGACAAATATTTTAAATTATTTGTCTTAAAAGTGCCCAAATAGATGAAATAAATCATAGATAAAATACTAAAGCAAGTCAGGGATACCGTATATGAGCAAGCAAAGAATATCAATAAAGAGAAGTCATGAAAATGAACCAAACAGAAATTCAATAGTTGAAAATGTAATAGCTGAAAGATAAAAATCAATAGAAGAATTCAAAAAAGATTTCAGCAGGCAAAAAAAAAATAGCAAACTTGAAATTAGGACAATTACAATTACCCAGTGAAGCGAAAAAAGAAAAAAAGAAAAAAAATTAAGAGATCCTAGAGAACTATCAAACATTAAACTTACTAACATTGACACTAACATTAGTAGAGTCCCAGAAGGAGAAGAAAGGGTAGCAAAAATATTTGAACGTATTATGGGCAAAACATTACTTGATGCAAAACATGAATTTAAATATCCAGAAGCTTAATTAATCTCAAGCAGGATAAACTAAAAAATATCCACACTGAGACACATTATAACCAAACTTTCAAAAGCCAAAGACAGACTCTTGAAAGAAGAAAGAGAAAAGTGACGTGTGAAGTAAACTTTACTAAGATTAACAACCACTTTCTCATCTGAAACCGTGCAGACCAGAAGGCAGTGAGGAAATATTTTTAAAGTGCTGGGGAAAAACTGTTAACTAAGAATTCTACATTTAGAAAAATTACCTTTTAAGAAGGAAGGAGATATTAGTATATTCTCAGATAAACAAATGCTAGGGGTGTACGCGTGGCAGAACTGTCATACAAGAAATATTGAAGAGTCTTTCAGGCTAGAAAAAAACTACATAAATAAAGGCAGACACTGTATAGTGACTCAAAGCCATACAAGGAAATAGAGATCATTAGTAAAGTTAACTATATAGGTAAACACTAGTATTATTGGTCTATAGAACTACGTTGTTTTTTTTTTATTTTTGTCATTTAGTTTTCTATATGATTTAAGATAAACGCATCCAGTGGTAATTATAAATCTATATTGATTAGCACACAATATATAAATATGTTATTTATGTCAATAACAATATAAAGTGCAGGAGAGAGTGCATGAATGCTATTGAAATTAAGTTGGTATCAATTTAAGTCTTAACTATACTCTTCATAGTAACCACAAAGAGGATAACTGAAAAATATATATAAAGGAAATGAAGAGGGAATCAAAATAGTGTGCTACAAAAAACTGAATAAAACACAAAGTAAGACAGTACTGGAGTTGTGGAAGATAATATTTACAACATATAGAAAGCAAATTGACAAAGTTAAAAGCTTTTCAATATCAGTAATCATTTTAAATGTAAATGGATTGAGTTCACCAAATAAATGACAGAAACTAGCATAACTGATGGAAACGACAATACCCAACAATATGCCCCTTATAAAAGACCCATTTTACACCCTAAGGCACTAATAGTTTGAAAGTGAAAGGACAGAAAAACTTATTCCGTGCAAGTAGTAAGCATAAAGAGCTGAAGACTTTATACTAATAGTGAACAAAACAGATTTTAAATCAGAAGTTGTTATAAGAGAAAGATAAGGCATTTAATATTGATAAAAGGGTCAATTCATAAAGAAGTTGTAACAACTACAAACAGCAGAGTCTCCAAGTATGTGAAGCAAACATTGGCAGAATTAAAGGGAGTAACAGACAGTTCTACGATAATATCTGGAGACTTCAATACCTCACTTTCAATAATGGATAGAATAGTGAAATGACCAATAAAATAATGACAAAATGTAGCATTTACATACACATTAATTTTAACCAGCAAGACCACAATGCGGATGGACCATAAAAATTGTAAGCTCAGTCTAAGAAGCCAGACACAAAGGTCATATCCTGTATGTTTCCTTAATATGATTACATGGAAACAAGAAAAAAGCACATTTTAATTGAGTGGTTGGAGCAGTTTGCATTTCAGTCACCGTGGCGGCCATAAGTGTTGGGGGTTAAGTTTGTGCAGATGCATTGGGTAAGGAAGAGACTATGTGTCTCCCTGTGGTGCCATTGCAGACTCCCAGGTACGGAAGGGCTTTGTCTCTCTTAGGTAAAGTTTTATTACGGTTTAATGTATATAAAGAGAAATGCACAGCATAATAAATATTCACACAGTAAATACGCAAACATAAGTGATTTTCTTTATTTTTTTTTTTTAAATAGTGCCCGAGAGGCCCTGGGAGGAATGGACTGGAAGCAAGAAATTTCAAAGCAACAACCAGTAGGAAAGTTCTTCGAAGACTGTGGTTGTCATCTGAACAAGCAGTGTTGCGGGTCTGAACAGAACCATGGAGAAAGAGCACACGGAGGGGAAGTGTCAGACTACATCAGTATTTGCTCTATCTAATTAAGAGGAACCGGTGGCCAATTAACATAGAGGTTAGGAATCCACTGGGCATTTATAGGTCTTGATCACTTAAAATGTGGTCCTTTTGAATTGCTATGGCTATGAGGGTAAAATACATACTGGATTTCAAAAACATTTTTTCTCCCCTCTGCTCCAAATGAATTTGGCCCCTCCCAGCAATGAAAACACTGATTTTCACAGCTTAAACCTCTAGAACCAGGGTGGAAGGGATGTTATCAGCCCCATACAAGAACACAGTTTCCCACTCTCTTACCCAAAGTTCAGTAGTCATTTATGGTTAATATTCAGAGCATTGAAATAGCTGTTTTTGATAGTGTTGTCCAGTTTCTCTTTTGAGGGAGTGGATTTGCAAACCTCTTTACTACTGCATGTTGGAAGAAGCCTCTCAAAGCCATTAACTTTTGTTAAGGCAAATAAATGTAACTCAAGTATCCAAATTTCAGCAGTGGTTTTCTTTTATAATTAAATTATAAAAATGATAAATGAACAAATAAATATTAAATAGATAGGTAAATAGATAGAAAAACAGATAGCTACATAAATAGACAGATAGACAGATACATAGATACATAGATAGATACACAGACAGACAGATAAATTCATTCCTGGGGAATGATTTAGAACTCAAAATACAGAGTGAAAATACAGGGTCATTACTGCAATTTAAATTTTAAAGCCCTTACTATAAGTATCTTTATTCCTCGATGTGGGAAAAGTATAATGTTTTTCTCCAGCTATTAGGAGAAGTGCTTGAATGGTTTTAAAAGCTTTCAAATTTCCAGTGTATAATAGGCAATAATATCACAACATTCGTGTATGCTTTGAAGGCAATACTGACTTCATATAATTCCTTTTCCATTTGATTTTTTTTTTAATGCCTTACTTTTTACACATCCTGGGGTCAGAGGGTTCTGTACAATATGCTTATTTGGTTGATGCAATTAGGTGTTATCCCAAGAACCATAATGTTCCTGGCACCTCTGACAAATAATCTTGCAGATTAATGACCAGAATCCAATAATCTTTTCTTCTTGTTCCCTCCCTGAACTCTGAAAAGTCACCGGTGTGTCCTCTACATGCTTCATTTTATGTGTCCTGTGTTTATCAAGCCACACTTCTATTTATCCTGTCAGCCCACAGTGGCAATTTTAAGCTCTTACCTTTACCTACTCTTCCGCAGTATCAGACTACACTTTACCTTTGGTTAGATGTGGTCTTTATAGACATGAGGGCAGAAATCTCCCATGGAAAACTAAAGATAATTTAAACATGCTAATTAGGCCCAAACTCACCAAAATGCCTCCACTTTGAATCACATGGGCTAATCGCCCTTTGCCCCTAAATTTCCATTGCAAACCCCACCTTTTTCTCCTAGTTTTGTGCAATATGTCCTCTTGCTATATTCAACTACATGCCCTTTTCAAAACATGCCAGATATTCACAAGCCATATGCACTGCCCATGCAGTTTCTTTAGAATTCTTTAAATGCAATTATTAATTCAAATGCATTCTCACCCTCATACATATGAAGCGACTACTAAGAGACTATCTGGGAAGGGACTCAGAACTCTCAGAGTATAGGAAGAGGTTTCTAAGAGAAAAATGTCATTTAAAATGGGCTTTGCATGACAGATGAGAGGAAACAGCACTTCATCCATTCACTCCTTTTTATAATTTTTAATTTTTTAAACAAAAATGGAATCTAGTAGTCACAGAAAATCAGTCTACCATTAACCGGACGTGATGCTCAACATCTTAAATATTACCTCTGATTCTCACAACTTAGTACATATCTTTGTTCTTTTTTAAAATATGAAAAAAAAAAATGCCTTCAGGTTTACTAAGAGATTTTTTTTTTTTTTTTTTTTTTTACCAATACTTATATGTTTGAGCACTCAGACCATTCATACATGACTGGTTTGGTAAAAACAACAGTGAAAATTCAAACCATCTTTCACTTCCACAAAAGGAACTGCTACTTTAAGTTAAAATGGCAGTTGTGGGAACAACAAGGCCATAATGAACATGCATGAGATATGACAGGTTCTCACCATCTACAGGCCACGATGGGTTGCTGGATTATACCAAACTCCTCCTCCATTCTGACTGCTACATGGGCATCAGAAGCCCTCCCTGCTGTTTCTGTTTGTTCTGATGGTGAGGTGAAAACCAGAGCCATAGTTGGTGACAGCAACCCCAATGGCATCTTTGAGTCATTCTTACTGCTCCTTTGGAACAGGAAGACTGCTGTTTGATTATCAGCTTGTCTAAACTTGTGCAAAAATCATTCCTCCGGTTACTAGCAAGAAAGAGAAGGATGAGGGAATCAGACGTTACCACCATCTTAAACATCAAGGGGATGGAGATGGGCTGCCACCAAGTGATCATGACATCTGAGAATAAAGAATTGAATTTATGAAGAATATAATTTTTACATTTGGATTGAGGCACATATTCAGTTCCCTGATGACAAAGTGACACCTATTCTGGAGCAAGGAGCAGGGTGAATGTGTAATTCAAGGCTTACACAATGACAAATATCAAGAATGTCCGTAGGTGCTTCAATTGAGTATTTGAAGTAAGTTTTCAATTACCATCCAAAATAATATATCTAATGAGCGACTGGAATAAATCCAGATGTATTGTTAGGGTTTTATATTTTTGGCTACAACTCAAATATAAGCACTGGAGACTGCAGGTAATATTCATGTATTTTACCCATGTGACAAACACATTTAGGTGATAAATAAATATTTATTTACTTGAATGTATGTGGTTATAACCTTGAGGGAAAAAATGACTCCTGATTTCTGCCTGTACTAAAACCATGTATGCTGAAATTTATTTATAGACCATATACGATCAAATCTTACATCTCAAATTTGCAGGCCAACCAGTCTGTTGAAACAATTGAAACTGTTCTATTTTAGGTCAAAAATATATCAAGTAGCAACAGTTTTATATAATTCAGACAAACATGCCAAATAGTTTTGTTTTGTTTTCCTCTCAAGGAACAGGTAGGAGGCAAAGGGGGTGCAGGGTGCTAGCACCGGTGGGGACACAGGGAGGAGGAGGGAGGGACACACTGAAACTGTCAAATAGTTTTTAATATCTATTTGTGAAGCCATCTACATTAAGACATAGACTTACACCACTCTATACACATTGATAACAGGGCCTAATTTCTCTGTGTCATACATCTGCTCCAAAGTTAGGTTCTGTATATGGTACATGCTCAGTGATATTCGATGACTGGATGAATAAGCACATGTATACTATGTGAACTGGAACACCTGTGTTCCTAGACTATGTATCTTCAGGCATTGAGGCGTGTTCTAATTTTTTGAAATGTAATTTCAAAATATGCAATAAAAGTTTCCATAATTTTGGGAACTGGAAACATGGATAACTTTTTGGTATATATATATATTTATTGAAGTATAGTCAGTTTACAATGTTGTGTCAGTTTCTGGTGTACAGCACAATGCTTCAGTCATACATGAAAACACACATATTCATTTTCATATTCCTTTTCACCACAAGTTACTACAAGGTACTGAATATAGTTTCCTATACAGTATGAACCTGTTGTTGGAAACGTGGAAATTTTCATCTAAGACTGGAAACCAGTTTAAGGTCACGTGAACAGGAAGGACTCACGCTAGAGGGAATGCATTTATTTTCCAGCTTTTTAACAAATGTTTTTTGCTTGCTCCCCATGCACTTAGAGCTATGATAGGTTCTGGATCTATTAGCTAAGCAAAATAACGTTCCTTTCCAACAAGGAGCTTAGAGAAGTAAACAGAGGTAAACAGAAAATGTGTTATGGTTTAAGAACAACAAGCACCTTGCAGAAACCCACAATTCAGTGTTAGGTAATCAGAGAAATTTTTATTTGTAATAACAACTCAACTCTGAGACCTAAAGAATATGAAGGGTCAGATTAAGGTGCTGATGAAAGAGAGAAGGAAGATGTTCTGAGAAGGAATTAGTATTGAAGAGAAAGAGATGTGAAGTCTTCAGAGATCAACAAGCAGGTAAGTCAGTCTAATCTGTTGAGCTTCTTTTATGGTACAGGAGGCAGCATAAATGAAGACAGACTGGGAGCAAATAATGGGTGACTGTTGGGTTCATTAAAAACACTGGAATTCATCCTGAGGAGAGTGAGTGAAAGGACTTGAAGCAAAGAAACTTTTAAAAAGCAGATTTTCAATTTGGAAACGTCAAACTGGATTCAACGTGGAAAACAGACTGAAGAAAGCCAGATGGAAAGCTGGGAACACACTGTCAAAGATAGGGCAGTAATTCAGAAAATACAGTAATGGACTAACCTATGGAGGTGAGATTTGAATTTAAAACACAAGCAAACGAAAGTACATTTCCTCTAACATGTTGGGAGCAGAATTTAAAATGATTTGGGTGGATACTGGGATTAAAGGAGGATGCATGTCTGTATTGTGCAAAGCATTATGAATCACAGTGACATTCCTAATATACAAATCCCTGGAGGAGGAGCAGAACTTTTGTGGGGTTTGGGGTAGGGAGTAGGGAAGTAGGAGGTATGGGGTATTGCTAAACTTTGATTTTGGACGTAATTGCCTGAGTATAACTTATGTATTTAACATTCAAATAGAAGTATCTAGTGGGTTGCATAATATGGAAGCACGGAGACCTAGGGAGAGAACTATAGTGGAGCTTTATTGGGAGCAGATCCATGACACCCACTCTAGATTTAAAAGCAGACAGCACGGAAAAAGAACACGATGTGTACAATCTGGGAGCAAAAGATCTTTAAAGTCTCAAAACAAAGAGGAATTCAGAATTAATACAGAAACAGGACCTCTGTCCCCAGAGGACAGGTTGTTCACCTCACCAGAGACCCTCGCTGTGGAGTGGGTATGCTTTGGATCTTATCAATTTCCTCTCTTAAGAAGTGAGCTCAGAGGCCAGGCTGCACAAAGGTGAATCCTTTTTGTCTCTCAAATAAAATACATTTTTTTCAAACTTACAAAAGTTTGTTCTGTTCAGAAATGATTGTTTTAACTTTTTTACCCTGAAGATGTGTATCAGTTCCTTAATGAATAAAAATTGTATTTTTTTTAACTTAACCTCATTATGTATCAATTGAGTTTACATAAGTAATGTTTCAGATAACCAAACAGTACATTTTTCAAGAGTTTTTTTCTATAAATTTTTTCAGTTCTTAAAAATTATTTTGATATACCCATAAATTTCTGAAATTAAGAGTTCTTCTGTGGCTCTCCCTTTACCCAAAAGAGCTACTTCATGATTCTGTTGTGTTTGGCTGAATAGTTTTATTTTTTTTAAGACATTTAGTTCTGTATGATTGATAAACAAGTATCTTCTGTCAAAGTAACTTTAGGATATGGGTCTTTAAAGATTTTTTTTTAAATACAAAGTTATAAATAATATTTTTTTATAATAACAAACTTTTTTTAAAAAAAGAATCTGCTTGCTATCAAGTAAAGGCTTGAGCCAAGAATATTATGTAACATCAGGTTAGAATAAAACTCTCAAGTTTTACTAACTCTAAAATCCTATTGTTCTGATTCACCAAATTGAATGGCAGACGTGACTTTTTTTCCATCATACACACTGTGCATGCATTTATAATTGCTTCTGCAAAACTTGCAGAGACACAAAAGAAAGGAAAAAAATGAAAGAAAAAGAATGAAAGGAAGGGAATAAACAGCAGACGTCACTCTGACATTTTATTAGCTTTATTCACAAAAGGAATAGTTACTTAACTACATGGTCTCAGAAATGGACAGATAGTCACATGTGCTGGAACTTCTTTTAACCCCTCATGAGCCTTCTTTTGAAATTAGGTGCAGAAAAAAGTCATCATATGGGGTGAGGTATTCATCTGCGAGGGCTGCCGTGACAAAGTACTACAGACTGGGTGGCTTAAACAGCAAAACTGTATTTTCTCATAGTTCTGGAATTGAGAAGTCTGGAGTCAAGGTGTTGGAAAAGTTGGTTCCTTCTGAGGGCTATGAAGGAAGATCTGTTCCAGGTCTGTCCTCTTGGCCTGGAGTTGACCGTCTTCTCCCTGTGTCACCACATCATCTTCCCTTTGTTGGCACCTTTATCCATGTTCCCTCTTCTTTTAAGGACACTGATACTACTGGATTAGAGCCCACCCATATGATCTCACTTTAATTTAATTGCATCTGTAAAGCCTTCATCTTCAAATATTGTGATATTTTGAGGTCAAGGTTCCCAAGGAAGCCCAAAACATAGCAAGACAAATTCTATTATTATTTTAAAGCTACAGAATAATCCACTTTGGCTAAATGCTCTGTTCACTGTGCCCACCAGGCAGCAGCTCTGCCCCCTTCAGCTCGGGACACCCAGACCCCTTGGCCCCAGGCTCTACCTTCTAGAACCAAGAAGGTGAGTCCCCCTCTGGAACCAGGAGGAGACAGCCACACACATGGGAGCCTGTGCCCTCTGGGTCTTCTTGAGTTAAGAAGTTGAACATCCACCCAAGAGGGAAACTGGGTATCTTTTTTTTTTTTTTTAAATAACCTGGAAACCCAAGCACAAATCTTAACATTGCCAACTACCTAATGCCATTGGTTAAGCTGCTCAATCACTCTGAGTTTTAGGGTCCTTATCTTAAAGGGTTTTTTTAGAGTAACATAAGACAAGACACTCTTTCATGGACTTTACAGGAAGTCAGTATTATTGTTAAAGCAAATTATTATTGAGAAATAAGTTAAACTAGATGAATTTTAAACTTCTGTCCTCCTTCAAAGGCTATGTTACTTTATGACATATAAAACCTGTAACAGAAATTCCCAGACTCCTCTTTAATAAGCCTTCTGATATTTTTGCTCCTGGAGTAACAACACTATTAAGATAAGTACTGACAGCAGAGAAGAACAAAAAAAAAAAATGCATGCCTAGATCATGAAAGATTTAGTTAAATTCCAGCTCTTCTTTTTACACTTGACCTTCTTCTTGGACCACTTGGATTAATTAGAAAAAGAGAAGCCAGTGGCTTTTTTAGGACTCTAGATAGAGAATACATTTTCCTCTGTGTGCTCTGAGATATTTCAACTGCAGGGAGTAAAGTGTTCATTAATGCAGTAGAATATAGTGGAATATAGGTTATAATTTCAGAAAGACAGAAATTAGAAGTTCAAATCGGTCTTATAATAGCTGTGTGATGTAGGACACATCTCTTTTCTGGGTCTTAATTATACCATGTATGAAATGGTGATGAGATTAACAACCTCATGCACCATCTACCTCAAATTAAGACAAAAAGGCAAAACAGATGAAATTTGCATTGTGTAAACTGGAACACAAGATAAATTTATTTATTTGGATACTACCTTATTTAAAAAGCCAGAACACTAAAAAGTAGAAACCATACAGAAGAAAAGAGGTGAGATTTTAAATATACCCTTCTACACAAACCATGGGGAGATTCAGTGAGATAATAATGAGCTGCATTATTTTTTATCCATGCTGTAATCACTGTTTTTAGGTACTTTTTAAAACACAGAAGTTCAAGTCGCCATTAAGACTCTGTGAATATTTGACTCCTATATCTTAAATTGTAAAATTCTCAACTTAACTTCTCATTTTTTAATATTAAATCCATTTTTGTTTAGCTATCAAGTCCTTTATGGGACTTGATTTTGAAAAGCTTTTTTCCTGGAGTAAAAGGAGGAAACTAATGGTCCTCTGTAGGTTCTGCGTGGGAATCAATCACAGATCTACACAGAACGACTCGCTCAGCACAGGCCCATGTTTGTCCCCCAAGTCACTGAAATGGACTCGCTGCGGCACGCCCACTGCTGGAGCCAGGCCAACTCAGCCATGGGTAGGTGTTTACCTAGAATGTTAGACTTGTGTCATGTTTATTTGATCAGGAAAGATGATTTTCTGCTTGGACTCCCTACGTGTCCCTTCATTATTTTTGTCATTTAACAAAACAATATTTTCAAGTTCAGTCAAGCAGAGTGAATGCATTATATTACAAAATACCTATTTTCAGCAACTGCACTACTCTGGCAAGATGGAAGGTTTTTTTCATATATGTCACAATGTAATTTGAGTAGAGAGATAAGCATTTATTTAAAAATATGGTTGAAGGTACTTTTTTTTTTTCTGAGTCAAATACGAGAAATTTTGCTGAAACTTGCAGAAAATAAAGTGACAGTACCCTAAAGGAGCATGTGAGACCATTTAAAAGAGCAAATTGAGAGGGGGACCTTCCTTCAGTAAAGAGGTGCTAAGCAATAGTGGAGAAAAGACAACCTCTTGGGTTAAAGTGTCTAAAGATTAAATAAATATGCTGGTTAAATTACAAGAGGAACTAACTCCCCTTGTCTGAGACTTGAGACCAAGACCACTATCCTGCATAACAGATCACCCTAAGAGAAATCAGAAAACCAAGGTTCAATAATATCTTAATAACTTATATTTAAATATTTATCATGAAATTTATTTCTATAACAGTTGCATCACCTTAAGTCCTACTCAGGGTCCACTACTAACTATCTGTGAAGTGGAGGAAGCCATTCAACCCTTGGGATAATACCTAGTCTTATGATGCCTTATATTAGTTGAAAATAAAATGAACTAAGTAAATTGGATGAATGTATTAGGAAAACAGGTAAGGATCATTTTTACATGTGATATCAAAAATATGAATTATATTTTTAAACTTATTATTTTGAAATAGTAAAATATATTTGGAAGAAGTTGCAAAATTTTTCATTGAAAGTATTTTGGATTGAGGATTTCTTTTGTAGAAGTATTTTAGTTATAAATTCAGTTTTATAATGGCTATAGGACTATTCAGATTATTCAATTTTTATTGTTTTGTTATTGTTAGTTCACAGTTTTTGAACAATTAGTCAATTTTTAAAAATTTGTTCAGTTTGTAACTGTAGAGTTACTCACAGTATTCCCTTTTATCCTTTTATTTGCTAAGGATATGAAGTAATATCCCCTTTTCTTTCTGACATTGGTGATTTCACCTTCTGTCTTATACACTGTCAATCTTGTGACTTATTCATCTTACTGGCTGTTATTTGTTTTCTCCAGTATTACTGATATCTGCCCTTACTATTTCCTTCCTTTTGTTTCTTTAGCCTCATTTTGTTCTTCTGTTTCTAGTTCTCTCAATCAGAAACTTACGATCCCTGGTTTAGACCTTTCATCTTTTCTAATGCCAATGTGCAGTGCTACAACTTTCCCTCTCAGCCCTGCTTTAGCTGCTTCCACCATTTTTGATATATTGCATTCTCATTTTCATTCTCGTCTGGTTATTTTAATTTTTTCTTAGGGACTTCCTCTTTATCCCATTTTTTTATGTATTTTTTTTAATTTTCAAGTGTTTAGAGATTTACTTTTGTCTCTCTGCTATTTATTTTTAATTTTATTCCATTATGGGCAGAAAAGAGTCTCTGTATGTGTTCAGTTTGTTTTTTTTTTTTAATTTGTTGAGGTTTGGGTTCAGAATGTGGTCTCTCTTGGTGAATATTAATGGGTGCTCTGTTATTATAGTGTAACATGTCCTACAAATGTCAATTAGTTGATGTGTTGATCAGTTCTCCTGTATCTTTGATAACTTCATGTTTAATTATTCTATCAGTTGCTGAGGGTAGGATGTTGAAGTCCCCAACTCTATGGTAGATTTCTCTATTGTATTTCTCAGTTTTACTAGTTTTTGCTTCATGTATTTCAAAACTCTGTTGCTTTGTGCAATTTAGGATTGTTACTGTTCTTGATGGTTTGATACTTTCATCATTATGCAGTGTATCTTTTCCCCTAGTAATGCTCTTTGCTTTGAAGGATACCTGTCAGACCTTAATACAGCCACTTTACTTTTTTGTTAACGATTTCACGATATATATATGTTGTTCATCCTTTTTACCTCGGTATAGCTATGCTGTTCTTGCAGGCAACATACAATTAGGTTTGTTTGTGTTTCTTGTCTTTATCCACTCTGCTAAGCTTTATATTTTAATAAATTGCTTAATTCATTTACATTAAAATTAATTATTGATTTGTTAGGGCTTAAATCTTCCATTTTATTTGTTCTGTTTCCTCTGTTTTTTATTTCTGTGCTTCTCTTGTCTTCCTTTGTGTTACATGAATATCTTACAATTCCATTTTTATTTGTTTGTAGTGCTTTTCAGCGTCAGTTTGCCTAGTTTCCGTGGTGGTTGCCTTTGGTGTATAGTTATGTGCATAGTCTACCAGTCTACTAGTATCAACGCCTCACTACCGTGAAAGAATTGTTAAAAAAAAGCCTTACTTCCACTTACATCTATTTTACTTTTGCCAATTTTTAAGCATCACTGTCAAATATTTTCTCTGCGTACACATCACATTATATGATACTAGCTTTTGCTTCAAAAATCAAATATAATTAAATTCATGAGAAGAATATTCTATTTTCCACTATTTTTAGGCCACTCTGTTGTTCTTCCCTTTCAAAAGTTACAAGCCTTCTTTCTAAACAAGGTTTTCTCCCTCTGTGAAGTACTTCTGCTAGCCCCTCTTCAAGTGCTGTTTGTTGTTTGCCTTGGGACAAATACTTTAGTTTTCCTTTGTCAGAGGTTTCTTTATTCCTCCTTATTCCTGAAGGATAGCTTCACCAGTTGTAGTAGGAAATCAAGATGACCTGGAGTATGGAGATAACCTTTTAGATACGACACCAAAGCATCTCAGGGAAGAAATAATTAAAAAGCTGGACTTCGTTAAAATTAAAACCTCCTACTCTGTGAAAGACACTGTAAAGGGAATGAGAAGACAAGCCACAGACTGGGAGGAAATATTTGCAAAAGACATATTTGACACAGAACTGTTAATCAAAATATATAAAGAACTCCTAAAACTCAATTTTAAGGACACAAACAACCTGACTGAAAAATAGGCCAAAGACCTGAACAGAAACCTCACTGAAGAAGGTATAGAATGACAAGTAAGTATACACAAAAGATGCACAATGTCGTATTTCATTAAGGAAATGAAGATTTATAAAAACCAAAGACATACTGTTATACACCTACTAGAATGGTCAAAATTTTAAAAATACTGACAACAGCAAATGCTGAAAAGCATGTGAAGGGACAGGAACTCTCAATCACTGCTGGCAGAAATGGAAAATGGTACAGCTTTGTCTTTGGAAGACACTGTGGCAGTTTCTTACAATACTAAAAATGCTCTTACCACACAATCCAATAACCATGCTCCTTGGTATTTACCCAAATAAGTTGATAACTTATGTCCATCCAAAACTTGTACATAGATATTTATAGCAGTTTGATTCAGTGGATGGATGGATAAACAATTTGTTCTACATGCAGACAATAGAATATTGTTTAGTACTAACAAGCAATGAATTATTAAGCCTGAAAAGACATGGAAGAACATTAAGTGCATATTACTAAACTCATAGAAAGCACAATAAAGTGAACCCTAATCTACATTATAGACTGTGTGATAATGATGTGTCAACGTAGGTTCATCTAATGTAACAAAAATAAGATTCTCATTTAAATACTGATAGTTGGAGAGGCTGTGCACGATTGGGAGCAGCTTTATATGGGAATTCTCTGCACTTTTCAATTTTGCTGTGAACCTAAAAGCACTCTAAAAATTCAAGTACAGATAGATAGATTCATAGACAGAATTCTTTAATACCTCCTCTATCATTTACTTTTAGTCTACTGAAGGTTGTAAAAAGACCCAAAGATTAGGGAAACATTTTTGAAAAATTTATTGCTGAGATGTGAGTCCCACTGTTGACTCATGCAAGGCAGATGCAATCCAGGGAAAGTAGCTCTGATGGACCACTTTGAGGGCTTGGCCTGTCTACCCTTGGAACTTGGAAGGCAATAAACAATGATGCCTATTTCACAATTCTGAGAGGTAAAGAAGAGAAGTTTGTGGCAATCAAGATACTCTCCTGTTAGAGCAAATGAGAAGTAGCTGTATTAAGAATTGTCTGCCTCACCTCACTTCTCATATCTACTTTTAAGCCAGGAGGTATCAGACACCACAGGTATTCAGCTGGGATAAAACACACACCAGGTGGGGAAAGATGGAGAAGTCAACGATACCCCTGCTCACAGTGTGGTTAATGAACTGAGTACAGACCCAAGATAGGAATCAGACGACTAATTCACTGCACTGCTTACATTATTTAACAAGACTGCTTTGTAACTAGGAGTTACCAAGGACATTTGTTACCTGAATATAGCCCAAAACAGCCCTGTAGCTTCCCTTAGATTTCACACAAAGCTCTTGGGGGAAAATAACCTTTTGAGTAAGTATGCAGGAAAAAAAAAAAAAAGTAACTAAATATAGTGTTTGCTCTAACACCCATGTGTCTTTCCTTCTTAATCTTAGAGTTATAACTCTTACATTTAAAATAGTAAAATAATAATGACTAAGTAATAGCAAGCAGTTTAGTAAAACAAAAAATTGGTAATCCACTTACTGATGACTTTTAAAGTAATACAATTCTTCTGGAAAGCAAGTTTACAAACATCTCAAGAATAATAAAAGTATCCTAGCATTGGGCACAAGTTTATATTAAAGATGTAATAATAATAACAAGAATAAGAAGAAGAATAATATTTAAAAATCAGAAATAGCATATTAATTATATTATTTTTGCATGGAAACCTCTATTTTTCCTCCAGATGACTTTTTATTTCATAAAATAATAGCATTTGAGTTTACTGAATATTTTCTTTGAAAAGAAGGGGAAGAACTAACAATTAACTGAAAACTAATTTTTAAGCACTTTCACCCATGTTATTTCTTACAATTCTTAACAGTTATCCTTGACAGACTTTTTAAAGATCTTGGCATCTGTTTTTATAGATGACATTCTGGGAAAATTGATAATTGACTTTATAAACATAAAGCTAGTAAGTGGCACAAACAGAATTTGATTTCCAAAGTGTTATTCTGAAGTTCATGTGCATCAGTATTCCGAGTATTCCGTTACACTTCTAGGACCAAATATCACTCTACTATTAAAAGGGATATAGATAGCTGTTTCTTTTCCTCAGCGTGTTTAAAATCTTGAAAGTTAAGACTAAAACTCAGCAATATGTACTTCATGGTTGGGCAAAAGGAGATAGGTGCTCAGTCACAAATTAACTTAGTACAATAAATTATCTGTATCCAAAAATGGCAATACTAGAGAAAAAGAGTTAATGTGGTTGTGGAAGGAAAGAGTGAAGACAGAGAAAGGAAGAAGTGATATGTTTCAAGGAGTGGGAAAATTTAGTTGTGTTTCCAAAAGCCAGTGTTTAGGATGGCCAGCTCTTCCAGTCATGTCACAGAAATCTTAGCAACAGCAAACTTTTAATGACTCATCTGTTATAATAACAAACATGAACAGTGAAGTCAGGTCAACCAGCAAACACTGATTTCAGTTATGCTCATTCATCAGAGATTGAAAGAGAAGGTGGATTGGTCAGATCCCCAGTCGCACAGTTTTTGTTTTGTATTGTATTGTAACATCCCTTTTTAGCATATCTGCCTATATTTGCAGAGTAGACATTTCCTTCTAAGGTTGTTTTTCTAGTAAGCACTGGTTTCAGTTTAATAGGAGAAAAAATGTTATGTTCTCCAAAACTGTTGAAAATAAATTTAAACAGAAAAAAAAAACCCAAACAAAAAAACAAAGCCTGGTATTGCAAACATCAATAATATGTTCTCAACTGCCTTTTTTTTTTATTTATTCATGGATGAAATGCTAGGAGGAAGTGAAGTCATTTTAGCAGTGTGATTAAAGATTTATATTCATCACTTAAAGACATCACACCAGCTGGCAGCCAGATCAGTAAATCTTGTCCAATTCTTAACAGCAGGTAGACAAGTCTTTGGAAAGGGAGAAAAATTATACTGTCGGATGAATCCAATAAATTGAAGTGTGGAAAGAATTAGGACTCTGTGGGTCTACTCAAAAGCTCATTCAAGTTTTTTTAACCTTCCTAAGACTTCTATGTTCCTAATGTTATGAAAATGTAGTTCCAGTCTATAGAGATATTGCATAAAACTTCAACACTAGGGCAGGATTTCTTGTTTTGTTTTTTTGTTTATTTGTTCGTTTGGGGGGCCTCCAAACTATTTTAGAAAATTTATATGAATTATTTCAGGCATGGCATGTTTGCTGGTGTTGGCTATAGCTCATACAATTGACTAGTTTTTACACCTAATTTCCTTGACCACTTTGCAAATCCTTCACTATGAGAAGTAGAAAAGAGACAATTATAAGGGAAAAAAATAACAGAAAGCCCTGGGATGTCATCTGAATGCTGCAACACAGAAACAGACATTGCTTTTCAAAAATTAAAGCTGAAACTATTCATAGATTACTTGATGATTTCTGAAAATTGAGAAACATATCAGTACTTTCTATACAAAACTATACAAAGTAACTGCTTTCAATTATTCCTGCAAAATATGCTTGGAGGCTTGTGGGACTCACACTGATTAGATAGCATTCAAAGAAGTCTTTAAAAAAGAGATTGGGATGTATTCAGGACCTTATTAATTTAACGCTATCAATGTATGATTTTGAGATTTGTGCCAGGAACAAAATCAGTCTAAGGTTATTCATCTACATTGTAAAACTGTCCTTACACAGCGGTATACTACCCCTTATGTATGAAATTTTGCTGATAAACGTGGCATTCTCTTCTAAGATAAAAATAGCATCTCTATTTTACCCTATACTGATATTCAGTCCTCATCTCCTTTATTCTCAGCAGCATTAAACATTTTTCAACTCTCCTTTCTGGAAACACTTTCTTTCGTCTCTTAATGTACGCAATCTCATTCTCTCATGGTGTTTATTGCTACTGTCTGTTTTTCCCTTTACCTCTCAGGCCAATACTGCTTTGTCATCTTTTCTGACCCTCTTTCTCTATCTGGATTAAATTCAGTCCAGAACCCTGTTCTGTCCTCTGTCCTATATGCTCCTTAAGAGACATTCACACTCCTCTTTTTAAGGGCCATCTGTGCATGTATCAGTCCTACAGTTATATCTTCAGCCTCCCTTTTGAATGATGCTCCTCCTATGTGCCCAAGTTTTTCACTTTCATTTCTCCTTGGTGTCTCAGTAGCATGCCAAGCTTAACAAGTTCATAATGCTTTATTGATCTGCTGCCATCCTCAAATCTATTTCCCCTCTGATGATGCTCATGCCATATGTATTTATTTCTGTCTTTAGTATTGCTGTCTGAGTTTAAGCCACCGTTACCTCCTACCATCCTAATGTATTTGCAAAAGCTTACTAATTTGCTTTCTTTTTCTTCTCTTGCCTTTTTATATTTTACAAAAATTTATCAGGGGGATGCATACACTTTTTTAGTGATTTTCCTTTGCTCTGAAGACAAATAAAAGTCCTTTAATACAGCAATACGGCTGTTTTGGGTTGGATTGTGTCCTCTCCCCCTACAGAATATATTAAGTCCTAACCCCTTGTATCTCAAAATGTAAACGTATTTGGAAATAGGGTCACTGCAGACATAAGTAGTTAAGTTGAGATCGTGCTGGAGTAGGGCAGGCCCCTAAACCAATGACTGGTGCCCTTAGGAGTGTTGGCCATGTGAAGAGACAGAATCACCCAGGAAGAACACGCTGCATAGACAGGGGCAGAAACTGGAGATGAATCTACAAACCAAACACCACCAAGTACTGTCAGCCAGCACCAGCAGCTAGGAGAGGGTCATGCATCTGTATTACCCTCTCCTGATACTCAATCCTCATCTACTTAATCCCCTCAGAAGAATTCTATCCTACAAATGCCTTGATTTCAGACTTTCAGTCTCCAAAACTGTGAAGGAACACATTGCTGTTGTGACACTCTGTTACAGCAGCCCCAGGCATCTAATGCAATGGCTTAAGTGTCTTAGTAATTTGCAGCTCCACCTCCCCTTTCAAATCTTATCTTGCATTACTCTTCCTCTTTCTTCTCTTCCAGCTACCATGACTTTATTTAAGGTCACTTCTCGCCTTGGGGCATTTATCTAGGCTGCTCTTTCCTATCCCACATGCTGTCTTCTCATTCTTGGACTCATGCGGATGTCCCCTTAAATGTTGCCTCTTCAGAAAGGCCTAGGATTCCCCGTGAACTCCGTTTTGATAAAGTGACTCATTTTGTAACTGAATGTTAATTTTTTTTCTTCAATTGAATGTCTTTCTCCCTTAACATATTTGTTTGATCAGTAAAGAAACTTTGTCTTGTCACCCTGTAGAACCAGCACATAGCCTGGCGCCTGGGAAATAGGCCTTGCTCAAATGAGAAATAGATGGAAATAAGTTAAGACGTTTAAAAATAGATTTGGGATATGTTCCCTCTATACCCACTTTGGCGAGAGTTTTTATCATAAATGGGTGTTGAATTTTATCAAATGCTTTTTCTGCATCGATGGAGATGATCATGTGGTTTTTGTCCTTTCTCTTGTTGATGTGATGTATTACACTGATCGATTTGCGTATGTTGAACCAGCCTTGTGTCCCTGGGATGAACCCCACTTGGTCATGATGTATAATCTTTTTTATGTGTTGCTGAATTTTATTTGCTAAAATTCTGGTGAGGATTTTGGCGTCTATGTTCATCAGTGATATTGGCCTATAATTCGCTTTTTTTGTAGTGTCTTTGCCTGGTTTTGGTATCACGGTGATGGTGGCTTCATAGAATGAGTTTGGGAGTATTCCCTCCTTTTCAATCGTCTGGAAGAGTTTGAGAAGGACTGGTATGAGTTCTTCTTTGTATGTTTGGTAGAATTCCCCGGTGAAGCCGTCCGGTCCTGGACTTTCATTTGTAGGGAGGTTTTTAATTGCTATTTCTATTTCCTTTCTAGTGATCGGATTGTTCAAGTGTTCAGATTCTTCTTGATTCAGTTTTGGTGGACAGTATGTTTCCAGAAACTTGTCCATCTCCTCTAGGTTATCCAGTTTGGTTCCATATAGTTTTTCATAATATTCTCGTATGATATTCTGTATTTCTATTTTGTTTGTTGAATGGCCGTCATTCAAAAATCCACAAATGACAAATGCTGGAGAGGCTGTGGAGAAAGGGGAACCCTCCTACACTGCTGGTGGGAATGCAGTTTGGTGCAGCCACTATGGAAAACAGTGTGGAGATTCCTCAAAAGACTAGGAATAGACTTACCATATGACCCAGGAATCCCACTCCTGGGCTTGTATCCAGAAGGAAATCTACTTCAGGATGACACCTGCACCCCAATGTTCATAGCAGCACTATTTACAATAGCCAAAACATGGAAACAGCCTAAATGTCCATCAACAGGTGACTGGATAAAGAAGAGGTGGTATATTTATACAATGGAATACTACTCAGCCATAAAAACCGAACAACATAATGCCATTTGCAGCAACATGGATGCTCCTGGAGAATGTCATTCTAAGTGAAGTAAGCCAGAAAGAGAAAGAAAAATACCATATGAGATCGCTCATATGTGGAATCTAAAAAGCAAAAACAAAAACAAACAAACAAAAACAAAGTGTAAATAAAGGACAGAAATAGACTCACAGACAGAGAATACAGACTTGTGGTTACAAGGGGGGTGGAGGGTGGGAAGGGATAGACTGGGATTTCAAAATTGTAGAATAGACTACACTGTATAGCACAGGGAAATATACACAAAATGTTATGATAACTCACAGAGAAAAAAATGTGACAATGAGTGTGTATATGTCCATGAATAACTGAAAAATTGTGCTGAACACTGGAATTTGACACAACATTGTAAAATGATTATAAATCAATAAAAAATGTTAAAAAAAAATAGATTTGGAAAGGTGAGTGGGAAGCCAGCTGCAGAAGGCAACGTTATGTTGAATACTTTTGAATGAACAATGATTGTCACTCCCCAATACCTGCTCTATATTTACAGTCAAGTCTTCCTGAAGTGAGCATAGATGTAGAAAAATTAGTAGTTTACAAAGTGCCCATTGCCTTTGACCTCTGAATAATAACCATCGGAGCTTAGTGTCACTGACCACACCTGTGCCCTATCCCCAGCTACAACTAGAGATGTGTACCTGACGGCCCTGATCTATGCTCACCTGCCACAACATCACATCCGTTGTGTTTTTAAAACTAAGGATCTAACTTGAGAACTGAAATCCTTTAAAGTCAAATTACTTAAGCACAATGTCTGCCACTAATAACTTTTGACCTTAAAATAACCTTAAAACCTCAAGGCCACAGTGTCCACACTGGTAACGCAGCAATGGTAAAAGCTGACCTCCCTTCTCCCAGCATGGCTGTGAGTATCCGTCAGTAGTTGAGATGGTAGACTTATTCCAAGTATTCAGTTTTGTACACATCAAATAGATTTGGTATCAAAGAAATCTTAAGGTTTAAACAGTAAAAAAATGTGGCTAACCAGTAAAAGCTAATGTTTGATCTAGTGTGATACAGTCCATCTTGCCATGAATTTCCTGCTCTGCAAAAATTTCTCAGATAAATTCAGCCTCTTATTTTTAGTTGACTATTTAGTGATACTTAATGTCACAAAAGCTATCTCCTTTCCACATAAAAGGAAGCTTGCAAGCTCCATAAAACAGTATATAATCTGAGAAATATAGTATTTACAGATTCGGCCACAGACGTGGTCTTTCTTAGAAAGTTCTGGAATCCTACACTCTGCCTGCAACCACTCACCCCTTACTACTCTCTCTGTCACTACTGCCACACTTTGGGGAAACAAACAAACAAACAAAAATCAGTAACATAGATTCTGTAACCCTGCGCATTTCAAACTTGGTGTGACTTATAATTAATTCAGCTCAGTTTAAGGAAAACTGATGATGCTATTAAGTGATAAGCCATTGGCTATTTCGCACAAATTGATCTCAAAAGGTTGCACTTCGATGATTTTTCTGAGGACCAAATGAAATCACGTATGTAAAGTACAATCCTTCTTCACAGAGAGCACCGAATACGTGGTAGACCATTTATTCTTCTCAGACTAGCAGCACATACTCCTGAGCTAAACAGCTGTTTGTTTGCTGCAGAGAAAGTTCTTAGGAGAGAGATGGCATTTCTTTCTAGAGTACCAATTTCTCCTGATGATGGGCAATATAAAATATTAACTATGTATTAAAATAGATACATTATGGGCAATAGTAAAAAAAATTGTATTTTAAGCATAATGAATTATAGATCTTTAGTGATAGCTGGGTAGTCCACAGAGAAAAGACATCTTGAAATCAAAGACCTCAATTCATTCTATAATAGGCATATAACTATGGCAAGATTTCTTATCATATATATAACATACACACACACACACACTCACACACATATATATGTGCGTGATAGATACTAATAACAGTCTTAAAAGAATGTAGTGACTTAGGGTATTAAAAAAGCCTAGAATTACACCTGTCACAGAGTAGGTGCTTAAAAACAGTAGACATTATTCCTCTTTAACTTCCTCTCGGAATGAGATTCTATTTATTTATAAGATTAAAAAAATAATAAAATAAATTGTAAGTTTTTCTAATTGCTTACTCCTGGGATATATTTCCCTCACCTTTGAATGGCTTTTAAAATAAAAACTTCCTATCTCTCCATTTGTTTTAATTAATACACAGGGAGTCAGACAGGAGGCTGCTGCTATAGGGCCCCTTTTCCTGTGTGGTGTGGAGAAACAAAAAGGCAGAGGTTTTAAGAATTGTTTAATAATAAAGGTAAAATATGAATACTCTGCTTCCTAAAGCTGATTTAATTTTTCTTTTCATGTGCCTGAAACTATGCCAAGATTTAAATTGAACTCCTGAATTTGATTTTGTTTGAAGGATTTGATATTTGCCATCATAGCTTCATTTATTAAAGGTTCAGGGCCTATTCATCAAATTAATGCTTCTGGCATCAGATGTGCTTGAAGATTTGAAGAGCAATTCATTTGGAAATACCTCCAATCTCTCAGATTATTCCTGTCCTAAGCATCACCAGGAAGAGCTGCTTGGCCATCCTATGAAGAGTATAAATCCAAGTGAACAGAACCCCTTGGAATCCATTCATTCTTCCCATTTCAGCCAGCTGGCTATGTAGGAAGAACATCAGCCTTGAGACAAAAGACTCCAGATGGATGGCCATGTGTTTTTGACCTCTCACTCCCAGAAGTTAAATAACCTGTGAAATAAGTAAAAAGGTCTACTCTTTCCTAAGGGATTGTCACTGTTAAACAACACAATGTATTTCACAGGTTCCAAAATGCAATAAAAGAGAAAGCCATTCAGTACATAAATATTTGTTGCAATCTCCCATGGGGAGACCCTGGGGGAGATGCATGAAGTAGACACAGTTTGCAGCTTCATCCAACTTGTGGTCTAGTTAGTAGGTAACAATCAATGAAAACTTGGGCTACGTGTTAGAAAATGACGTATCCAGAAGAGTGTAGTAACCAGACAAGTTATATATTGTAATGCCACATTTAACATGTAAAACTTGATTGTTTTTACAAGCTGATTTTATATTTTTACAAGTTGCTTTTAATTATGTAAAACAAAACACACCAAATAAGCATTGAAAAAGTAGGGAACATAATAAAGCCAAAATACTAATACCTAATGTCTTTAGAAGAGTATATAGAATTTTTTTCTGTCTTCTTCACATTTCTTTCTTAACAGTGTAATAATAACCCTCTCCTCCTTGCCAACACTTCCTTAGGCTTACCTCTTAGAAGACGCACAGATAAAGAACCCACTGAGGACAGAGGAGGTACGCAGAGTTTCTAGTCTGAAAGAACCAAGGCAGGTTTAATGGAATTTTGGGGAGTTTGAACGGAGGGTGGGATTTGCAGATAAATAGATGTTGGCGTTTTGAGCATCTCTCTACAGAGACTGACAGTGCAGCTTTTTATGATACCCCAAATCACAGTTCTGTAAAAACTTGCCAAGGAAACCTGCCCAAGGACTCAGATTCCAAACTTGGAAAGGAAGGAACTCTTTCCTACATGCCTTTGTTTTTTTCTCTTTAATCATGTATTATTGTAAGACTTCAGGAATGATCCCTTAACTTGTCTCTGCTGTTTCATTCTTACCTCTAATCTGATATACAGCAACAATATACAACTTGAGGGGAGAGGCAAAATATAATTTTTTTCAAGAATAGACATTGAATACATTTTCCAGAACACTGTAGGTTCTCTTTAGAAAATAAATGCACTTACTGATTTTTAATGATATATATTCATTATAGAACATTGGGAAACTACAGAAGCTTTAAGAAATTACCCATTATTATATTAATTATACTTTGAAATACATTTTCTTCTTCACCCCAACTCTATTTGTTACATAATATTGTTCAGTTTATTTTATAGATGAGAAAACTGAGCCACAGAATGATTAAGCTAAGGCTCCTCTAGGGTGATGCTGGGGCTGAAACTGGCTGAGTAGTAAAGTAGAAATATACAACATATGGTCACATCCCTCCACAGAGCATTTGACAGCCCAGTAAGTGTGTAGTAAGGGTTTGGTAAACAGACACCACTCCTTCTTCATGGCACTATGAATGTGACTCCACAGAGTAGAAAAGAGCTTTCAGTCAACCAGCATTGGATTCAACCAGTTGTCTGAGTTTTCAAGATTCCCACTTTAAGACCAAGTTTCAGCTTTGTCACCCTAACGTGGTATAATGACACCAATGTAAAGCAGAGTTGTGAGGGGTCCATAGCACATCTGTAAATCCACAGCAGCAGCATCCACACATCAAACTCAGTCCATGGCAGACTTCAATCCTGGCATGCCGACCAGTCAAGGAGGATTTTATTCCTTTTCTCCTTGACTTGTGATGCTGAATCTCCAGGGAGCTACTCTATCAAATCTACCCAAAATAGCTCATATTTTATTAGCAAGTAAAGTATGACATTGTCATGCAAGAATCCACCTGAACTTATGTGAGTGCATGTCCAATTCTCTTGCAGGCAGATCAATAATTAATATTTGAATAATATTTTATAGTTTACAAAGAATCAGTTAAGACTGGCAACTGATAATAGCTAATAAGCCACTACTCACAGAGGAAGCTTCAGACCTTGGATTACTGCACTCAGCATCGTTTAATGACTCTGGGCAAAGTCTGAAGGCATTATATCAACATTCATGAAATTATTCTACAGAAAAATATGCTTTTAATTCCTGGAGTTAGGTTGACTGAAAGTGACTAAAAGTGATAATTATTGCCAATTCTTTACCAGACGGAATATTGCCAAACTGCTTTCTTGAGCATTAAGAAGCCAGGGAAATAATAAGAATAAAATGAGTTCAGATACAGGTAGAATGCACACATGATTTGTGGTATAGATAGGATGAATAGCTGTCTGTCTGTCGTCTGTCTGTCTGTCTATCATCTTTGTATCAACTATCTGTCCATATTCATTTTCCATTCACAAAACATCAGCTAGGGTGAGACTTTCACTTTGCAATATTAAGTTGCAAATTAACTCCTTGCTTCTTTTTTAATGGATATCCTTTTCTCTTCCTAACCATTTGTCTGAAATAGTAGTTTGCAAACTTTAACGTGTCTCATGATCCTCTGGGGAGCTTGCTAAAGCACAGATTGCTGAGGTCAACATAACTTGCAGATTCTGTAGGTCTGGGGTGGGGCCTGAGAATTTGCATTTCTAACTAATTTCCAAATAACCACGCTGCCACTCCTGGGAACACACTCTGAGAACTAGCAAAGGCCCCACTGAGTCTCAAAACCACTCTTCCCACAAAGAACACTTTGATCACTGCTGGCCCTCTTAGAAATCCTCCTCCTGGGATTTTTTTTTTTTTGCAGATTACCAATTAAATTAATCACACTACAGGACTGACAAACAGAGTACAAGAAATTGTGCAAAACAGGGAATAAATATTAGTTTGGACTTACTGAATTAGTAGCTGTGTCCCCATGGGCAAGTTTCCTTCTTTCTCATTAAGGTTTTTCCTGAGGCTTTATCTTGTCCTTTTGTTTGAAATATAGTCCTCTTTTTCTTCATTTTGCTTGATTTTCTGTGTTAGTTTCTATGCATTAGATGAAACAGCCACCTCCCCCAGTCTTGAAGGCACAGCCTCCTGTAAAAGATAAAGCTTATTGTTCAGTCCTGTCCTAGCTTTTGGTTGGCTTTTGTTTGTCTCTCAAACTTTTGTGATTGTCCAAGCAACCTATTTTATTTTGAATACCTCCAGTACTTGAGGGTGTGCCAAAGTCTGCCAGTGCCCCAGAACGGACAGTCTCAGTCAGCACCTATGTTCAGGCAGATTGGAAACATGTAAAAGCTCTCTTCTGGGAGTTCCTAGTGCTCTGGAGCACAGCAGAGGGAGCAAAGGTGGTACCTGCTGGCGGGAGAGAGACAGGGAAGGGAAGTGGGAAGATGACACCCACTGGAAGAAAAAAAAAGATGCCACACACCCAGCTTTAGCGACACAGAGAGATTGTGGGAAGATGGCACTGACCAGCATCCATCCCAGGAGAGATTTCTAGAAGACTCCTTCCCCCTCAGGCTGATGCTCCCATTTATTACCATATTTTATTCTCCAAGCTGCACTTGTCACTGTCACACCATATGATGCTTCTTACTAGTCTATCTTGTGTCTCTCTGCCTTGAATGGAAGCTTAATGAAAACAAGGATCTTATCTGTATTGTTTAATTTTTATCTTCCCCAGCTAGCATATAGTGCCTTGGAACATAGTTAACAGACAAGTAAATATTTGTTGAATAAATGAAAAGAATGTATTTTTCTCCCTATATGACTACTTCAGCTAAGGGTGGGAAGGCATTATCTTAGTGATGCCTCAGTTCAGGTTTATTCTTCCATTTGACCCCAAATGGCCAAGGAGGCCGCCTACAGAGCTTCTCCGAGCCAACAGAGCAAAGCACTGTCCTTAATGATATGCTGTATCTTCCTTGCTCTCTTCCCATGAGCACCAAAATTCTAACTACCGTTGACCCTTGAACAACACAAATTTGAGCTGCAAGGGTCCACTTATATGTGGATTTTTTTCACTAGTACATATACAGCAGGACACAGTCCACGGCTGTTTGAATCCACTAACGTGGAACTGCAGGTGCGGAGGGCCAACTGCATTCCTGTTATTACATGTAAACTTGTTTCTACACACAATTAAGTATCTCACAGAGTGAATCTGACTAAAAACACAGGTGCTGACATGAGACTCTCACTGAAGTCTTTAAGGAAGATTCTGAATTTGGTATCATTGCTTAACTATCAGTCTTCCACTAACAGGGGAATAAAGAAAAGTGTTTGGCATCAGGAGACTTGGCATTAAATCTCATTATTCTCTTTACTACCTTGGATGGGCAGTAGAATGCAGGGTTAAGACTGCTGCATCCCACCTCTGTCACTTACTACCTGCGTGGTCTCAGCTGATCCATTTAAATTGTATATGGCTTGATTTCTTTACCTTTAAAGTAGTACTAAAAATACGTATATCATTAAACGCTCTAAACTGGATGGGGTGATGCATGTAAACTTTTAACACAATCTATACTTGATATATGGAAGTTTGTCTATAAATTTTCTTTTTTTAAGGAAAAAGACATCTTTACCTTCACTGCTCCCTCTTTTATTCATCTCTCTTCAACTTTTATTCATCTCTTTTCAACTTTTAAAGAAATAATAATCATATAATAATGATGAAGATAAAGCAATTAATAGTTTTTTCAAGCTGAAAATGTTCTTTAACGCCAAGATTCAAACTCATCCTTTCCACCAAGATAGATTTTATTCCTCATGGTTCTCTGTTTGGTGAAGCTGTTCTTTGTAAATACATTCTACTTCATCAAGCAGGTTGAGCTCCTGAATTAGTAAAACCCAGTAAAGCTCCCCAAAGGCTCTTGTTTTTACCCACCTTTCTTTAATTTTAATGATCACATGGAATAATATTGGTTAACGCTATTCCTCCTGGGTTGCAATTAACTTAATCTCAAGTATACTTCAGCCTTAAGTAGGCTTTTGATCTAAGAATGTTATTTGTTCAGGTTATCTAAATACTCATTGATCTGATGGGTAACTGGCAA
The DNA here is from genome assembly GCF_009834535.1 of Camelus ferus. Lineage (NCBI taxonomy): Eukaryota > Metazoa > Chordata > Mammalia > Artiodactyla > Camelidae > Camelus > Camelus ferus. The sequence continues at coordinate 8,898,825 of NC_045710.1, forward strand.
CATTTATAATGGAGGTCATCCTCTTCTATTAATTTTAATTGCATTATGGCTTTTGATAAAGTGCGCAAGAGTGGATGCTAATCTGTTTTGTACCTGAAAAAAAAAAAAACACGCCTTCATGAGGACAAAGTACTATTAGGACAAACTCTACTTCATTTTCAGATAAATAAATATGGTTTCAAAATAAATCTACTTGACATAATAATTATTTTTTGTCATTCTTGACTCTCGTCTTTTAATGTGAAAATTAACATGCTAGAGAAAATGAGCATCATAAATTCATGCCCCCAACTTTTTAACACAGTGGGGAGAGGGACCCCCACAGAGTAAGCATGTATTTATGAGTTATGTATGATATGCCAAGCCTTGTGATAGATTTAGGCCAGAGTTTCTCAGCCTCAGCATCATGGGGATTCTGAGCAAGGTAATTCTCTCTTACGAGCGGCTGTGCTGTGGTCTGTGGGCTATTTAGCATTATCCAGGGTCTCTACCCATTAGATGCCAACTTCACCTCACCCTCTAGTTGTGATGACCACAGATGTCATATGTCCCCTGGGGGCAAACTTGCCCACAGTAGAGAACCATTAACTTAACGAGTATAGGGATTAATCAGACAGCTCTTATCCTAAATACATGTATGGATTTATGTAGAAATACATGTGAGAGATACATATATCTGCATGAGAACAAATACTGTGTAACCCTGTATTTAAGGTATTACCTGCAACATTATCTATGCTAGCAAAAAGAAAATAATCTCAACTTTCCAGGAGAAGAAAAAACAATTTATGTCTCAAGAGTTTAAGTTAGGCAACAAACTAGATTTTGTCACATTTATTAGCACATTTTTTTCATGATCATCCTCTGTTTTATTTATTTTTTCTACACATATAACTAAGAAAACCATGGCTTAGCATTGTTAATAATGTGTCCAAGGGAACCCAACATACTGTTGTCAGTGCTTTAATTCTAATTAGACTTGTCTGATTTCAAACATTCTGCTTTTTACACAAAAATCACAGAAGAAAATTGTTTAAGAAACAATGTTAATGCAATAAGTTAAAATATAAATCATTTGGAAAAACTATGAGGAAAAAGTTCTTCTAAGTTTAAAAAACAAAATATGCAAAGGTCTGTTGACTATGATCGCAATCAAATGAATTGATGTCAATACAGATACAGAGTGTGTATGGAATATATAAGATTTGAACGGTTCATGCAAACAAAATTAATCATTTTGGTTGGTGGGGCTATGAGGTGATGTTGTTATGAGGAATTATTAAATATGCTGTTTTTAATGGCTACTGCTGTATACATAAGGTTAAGCATTTACATGGGATCTAAGCTTACACTTTAAAGTCGGAGATTTCTTCAACTTGGAAAGAAAACAACATGTTGAATTTCTGAGAATGTAAGGTGCCTTGTGGACCTCTGAGAATATAAAGCACTTCTGACTAGAAGAAAGAAGAGAAACTAGGCAGATCGCAACCACACTGTACGAGTGCGAACGGGACACGTGTACTGACTCACACAAGTACATGGGAGATGGAGACAGGAGGCGGACAAATCTGAACGAAGAGATGCTCTGGAAAACTGTCATCCAGAGGTACAACCACAGGTGGGTGTGACCTAAAACAGCCTGGCTTTCAGTAAGTGAGCAATTCTTTTCTGACTGTTCAAATGCCACACATTTTTTTTTCTTAAGAAAATACCTATTTTTGCTCTACTGGATTGCTTCAAAGAAAGACAGATTCAGAACAACAGGCATCACTGTACAGTCATGCGGTTCAATCTTTTGTTACAGACAAGAAAATGCATACCAAGGAGGAGAAATATCATCCCCAAATTCACTGAACAAGTTTTTAAGGAGCCAGCATATTTCAATAAATGTGGAAAACATTTTTGTGGGAAATATTTCCTTTGTGTATTGCTGCATGTTTGATTTCGCCCTTTTACCTCTGTTTCACTTACTTCATTGTAAGCACTTATCCTTCACTACATGTTATACTCTTCATAAATTTCTAGGAAAGTACAAGGAAGTGCAAAGTTGTGGAGCTCACTGCTCATAGTGGTCCAGGGGTAACAGCAATCACAAAGTGAGGAAGCATCTCCAGGCAGGCTGGGGGGATGGTAACAGGGAAGGCTTCCTAGAGGAGGCAGCACTTCATCTAAGACTTTAATCATAAGAAGAGTTGGCCAACCAGACAACAGATTACAGACACACCAGGCAGAAAGATTCGTACTGAAGGACAAGATGTCAGGCTGGACTCAGTAGCAAAAGGTTTAACATTAGGAGAGCAAACTCTATGTCAGATAGGAGAGAGCTGGGCAGAGACAGTCTTTCAAAGATCTGACCAAGCAGGATGATGTTTTAGGATAAGTATTATGCAAAAAATCCTGGGCTAAGTACTGTTTATAAATTATTTTTAATTCTCTATAGTATCCTGCCAGGAAGAGATTTCTGTCTCTATTTTAAAGCTGAGGACACCAAAGCCCTGAGAAGTGATTTGCTTGAGGTGCTGAAGTGTTGAAACTTGAATAATGCTCAGAGCTACATGGTACAAGAGGCGTTCTAAATATTTAGGCTTCCAGGATGCTACACAGAGTAAAACTGTCTCTTACCCATCCTCTCCCACGTGGTCATTTAACCACAATAACTCGGCACTGATAATTTTGGTCATTTGATTTCAGCGCATAAAAACTCCTGGGCCAAACAGGCAGCTCCAAAGGAGAGAAGAGTAGTCTTAACACCATCAGCTTGAAAGAAGAGAGAAAAGGTTTTAGAGTCCGCCTGGGAGATATCTGGGTATCTTTAATATTAGAGGATAGTTGTGGGGCCAGAAAGTGTCAGTCAATTCAGAGAGTGTGTGTCATAATCCCACTCTACTCTCTTGAATTTTATGGCTCTGGGTATCAAAAGTCTGGCTGCAAGAAGACTCTTGACAAATTCTCGTGTTCTTCCCCACCCTGCAGGACATGCTGCAGAAGCCTCTGCATGGCTCGGGAGGCCGTCCGTGATCCAGCTCCCACCTGTCCTTGAACGACGCCTCCCCTCTCTCGCCCCTTAAGCTTTCCGGTTCAGATACACAGATTATCTCTAGCTTCTCCAATACGCAGTACTCTCCCCCGTATCCGCTCCTCAGGAAAGCTTCCTCTGACTGGGAGGTCCTCTTTTTGGTTGTTGGCTTAGAAAATATCCATTTATCATCCAAGCTCCATGCTAAACTCTCTTCCTAACATGACATCTCCTCTGCTTGTTCCCTTGGCAACAATCAAGTAAATTTCTTTGATGCTTTCTAGCTTGCAGACGCCTCTGTTAGCAAGAGTGTCTCATGGTGCTGAAACCACTTGGTTGCTGGTTTTCTTCCCCCTAGACTATGTAAACCTATTTTGTTTTGTTCCTTTTCATCCTTGATATTAGCATCAACACAATGAGTGACTCATGGTATACACTTGCGATGATTAATTTACATGTCAACTTGATTAGCCCAGAGTACCCAGATATTTAAACATCATTCTAGATGTTTCTCCGAAGTTTTTTTTTTTCTTTTTGGTTGAGGCTAGCTTTTAAATCAACAGACTTTAAATACAGCATATTACCCTCCATAATATAGGTAGGCCACATCCAATCAGTTGAAGGCCTTAATAGAGAAAATGACTGACACCCCCCAAAAGAATAAATTCTGCCAGCAGACAGCCAGCCTTAGGATTCCAACTGCAACATCAACCCTTCCCTGTGTCTCCAGCCTGCTATCCTACTCTGCAGATTTTGAACTTGCCAACCTCCATGATAATTCAAGCCAATTTCTTAGAATCAATCAGTCTTCTTCCTGCCCCTCTCCCCTCCTCTCTCCCGCCTCTTTCTCTCTCCCCACATCCTACTTGATTATTTTTCTCTGATATCCTGGACCAATACCATGCTGAATGGATCTATTTAAAAAAATTAATTGTTGGAGTCTTTCTCTTCCCACAATGGCTTTCTTCTGTCCATAAGAAAAGAATAATATGTACAACTGAATAAGCTTTAGAATTCATTCTAATAGGAGCTCTGATAGTTACTATAGGAGAAAGTTTTTCAGTAGTAATTATTTCTACAAAAGAAACAATTCCCAAATGCACCCAACCTTTACCCCCACTAGGAAGCCTTATGTTTTCATATATTTATTCTATTAATTATCATAGAAACACTGACTTAAGAGTCAGAAGATCTGAAGTCTTGTATAAGCCCTGCCACTTAGGAGCTGGAAGGCACTGGGCAAAATCACTCAACCTTTCTGACCCTCAGTTTCCTCATCTGTAATCCAGTGTGCTATAAGGTGACTTGATGTCCTTTACATTTATAAAAGAGGGGAAATTTAAGTAGAAGAAAAGCATGATTTAGGTGAAGACGTAAGGTTTGGATTCAGACTTGTTAACTTACTAGTCGTGCATCTCAAAAAAATGTTCTTCACCTCTCTATTAGCTTCCTCACCTATAAATGTGGATTACTGCATTTGCATCCCTGTATTGTTACGTGCACAGTGTGGTGCTGCAGGCGCAGCTCAGACTTGGAATGAAACAATCAGGGATGCACTTAAATTGCCTTTGAGTCTAGAAGACGTGTTTCCTGTTGCTGCCCAGGATGTCATGACAACCTGTGCGAAGAGGTGAGCTGTTTCCCAAGTCTGCGCTATGCAGGAAATGAGCCTTCCTAACAAAGGGATTTTAAAATATTCCTCACAGCATCTCAAGAGTGAAGGGTCCTCACAGAGAGAGTGTGCACACACAAGGCATCCAGGTAGGAGATGCAGAGAGTCTGCTCTTCACAGCCTGGGCTGCACACTGAAGGCTAATTTGGACATCGACACGTGTACCCTAGAAATCACTGATAGGACTTTGTACTTCAGGACTGTTCTTTGGAATGTCAGATAATCCAGGGCTAAGAGCTTTCTCTGATAGTGACAGAGTTTGAACAAGATGAACGGCTGGGCTTTCATAGAAACTCTTTGGACTGGACTAATAACAGCTGAGTAGCTAACTCTCAGAAAGGATTGTGAAGTTTCATCATTACCCACTACAAATTCTTAAAGTTTATTTTATATCCATGTGTATGTTAAATTGTATTTTTTCAAGATGAAATTTCAGTTATTGTTAACACATTGTTCTTTTTTGGGATGGGGGAAGTAATTAGGCTTATTTATTTATTTATTTTTTAATGGAGGTCCTGAGGGAATTGAACCCAGGACCTCGTGCATGCTAAGCACTGTGCTCTGCCAATGAGCTATACCCTTCCCCAAACATACACATTTTTTTATCCTCAGAAAATACTGAAGCTAAGGGCCCCTTAGAATGTTAAGGCCACCCTGATAGATCACATGGCACAACCCAATTATATCATCCAGCATTCTGGTGATCAGTGTCCAACTGCCTCCCAGATATAATGCTGACTAAGCCAGGTATATTTATTATTATCATTATTATCAAATTTTTGAAAGGTAAAGGTGATTATATGCTCCATAAGGAAATTACCACATATAGATATTTTCAAAGTAAAAATTGCATAGGACACAGTTAAACAGGTAAGGAAGACTTCACTCAAGGCTTATTGTAATAGGAGAGACAGGACAGAACTCAGCCTGAGCGCAAATCCACTGAAACAAAGGGTGGGGGAGCTTTAAGAGCTGGACTTGGGGGATTCATAAGCCATCTTTGTTTGCTAATTGGTATTTCTCAAAGGGAAAGCGAACTTTCTACTAGCTTCCTAACAGGAGATTGTTTTAGAACTGGAAGCAAGGTGCCAACTAAAGTTCAGCAACTAACTCCCCACAGAAGCTGAGAGACAAGGACACTAACTTCCTTGATGATCACATTTCAAGGGGATGGCTCCCAGGTTCTTGAGAAAGATGGTCTTGGATTGGGAATCTGACAAGAGGCTTTTTAAAAGGTTTACATCTCAAAGGGGTAGAGACAGAATTCACAGTTCCACGTTTTCCCTGTCTACAGTTTAGTCAAGCTTAGGGGAAGAGCAAGACCATCTTGGTCACTACCTAGATCACAGAACATCCTCACTGCATTTTACTTGTTATGATTAGTACGATGATCGTTATCTGCGCTTGATGCTTTCACATTTGGAATTTGACTTTCACACTTTCTCAAAGGGAAGTTGTTTCCTGTTTAAAATATGTATTTTTCTTGTGCTTCAAAGAAGAAATGTCTTTCCTCCCATGAGACTGATGATTCATTATACTCGTGGTCTCCTTTCTCACTTAAAACAGCAATTTTTTTCACTGCACTTTACACTTGAAAGAATTCGACGTTAAGGTTTGAAACTTGCCCTCACATCAGTCTGCTGGCTCTAATCAAAACAAGATTAGCTGCCATTCACAAGCCATTTACAAAATTTACAACTGCATTCTGGGAACATATCTAATTGTAATGGCAACATGGGGAATTGCAGGAGGATTCTGAAATGTACCCTAATATTTTCTTCACACTATTGTTTTCAAAACTTCATTAATTATTAACACATTCTCAGTGAATTAGAATCTAGGCATCTCTTTTACTTAATCATTTTAACTCAACAACAAAGCTTCCTATAAAAACACATACACAATTAAAACGTAAGCACTGGGAGAGAGAATCAACACTGTGAGAAAGTGTTTTGCGCCGGATGCTTTTACAGATATACATGATTTTATTTAATCCACATGGTTATACACTTGACTGAGTGTATCACTCTCACTTCACAGATGAGAAATGTAAGGTCAGTGATGTTATATAACCCAAACAAGCACAACAATCTAGTAAATAAATTAAGCAAGAATCAAATCCCTGACCCTGGTCTGTGACCTATAACTCCCATATGCATGTATCATTTTCAATAAGAGGTGGGTACAGAAGAGTTCCTGGTGAGTCATTCTGGAAAATCGTATTAAATATTAGAATATCCATTTCTACTTGGCATATGAAAACTATAATTGAAATGTAAGTGGTACAACATAAAATTCCAAATGAAAAATTCAAAATAAAAATATTCTCTTTTGATGGACAAGTAATCTCATTAAAGAAAATAAGATAATCTTGTTTTGTTAGGGTTGGGAGATATTTAGTCTTCTGTAAAGGAGAAGTATTAGAAAATACAGCGACCCTTCCCTATACTGTGAAATTTATTGCCATTCTATTTTGGAAGAAGTGGTACAGTTTTTACAAACAAACCTAAAGATCACCACAAGTGAACCAAGTCAAAGGTAATGCAGTCCTGGACTAGACTGATGGCAACTGGGGACATAAGCACAGAAGGTTCAAATCTTGGAGAAATGGAAAAAAAAGAAGAGATTCAACAGTAAGGACCTAGAACATTCCTTGTAAGCCTCAGGCTCCTTTACTGTTGGAGGGGGATGAGGAGCGAGGGAGAATGTGGGAACCCTGCCTCTCCCTAGAACACACTAGAGCAAAACCCTATAAATGCCAACAATCTGAACGATCTTGGAAGCAAATTATTCTCCAGAGCCTCCAATAAACAGCAGCTCTGCCAACACCTCGCTTTTAACCTGGTGAGCCCTATATTCAATTAAACGTACCGAACTGTCAAATAAAAAAAAGTTGTGTTGTTTAAACAACTAAATTTGTGGATACTTGTCATGGAAGCTATAGAAAACGAAGGTATACCACATTCATATGTGTTCACCTGTGCACTAATTCACCCACCAGTTCAAGATACCATTTTCTTTTTAAAGGTTTCCTGATTTTGTCTGTATCTGCTATGCTAGGTAATGCTTCCTATTTCCCACCTCCTCTTCTCAGTTAAGTTGCAGCTTCATTGGAGATAAGAGACTCAGACTGATTTACTCCAGTTGGTATATGGTATAAGTCACATAAAACTTTTCTTGTATCTGGCTCCATCCATCTTGGGTTTTTCAAGACTGAAAATCCATGGATTTAGTTTCGCAGTTTCTATATATATAAACATGGATGCAATTGTGAAAACTAACTCTTCAAAATGAAGATACAATGTATGCCAAGTACCTACATTAGTGTCATGAGTGTAGTGTCTGGTACACGTTTCCTTATGACTATACAGTGTTACATGCACCCAGAAACTCTGGCTGCTTTAAGCAGGGCAACCTCACTGTGAATATGGTAAGCTAAAACATTTTAAACCAGCGACCATAATAATTTCTCATGTCATCTAAATTTTAAAAATGATTGTTTAAAACAGGCTGCACTTCCACTGCTTCCACATTCTGACACTAACAAATTGTTTCCTACATAATTGAAAAGTGATTCTTCACTGAATTACCCATTAACTGTGCTATTTTCTTTAGACGGCTCACAAAATAAATAAAGCTGGAGTTTGAGAAAAAGTGATAATAAATTCTGTCACTCTCTCAGGCTTTAGTTGATGGATTCCTGTTAGATGTTACTGTGGATTCAAGGCACTAAATGCTGGCTTGTGCATTTTATCTGACCTTGTGTTAATGCAGGTTGAAAGCAAGCAATATCAAGGTGTCTATCCTCAAAATAAAAGGAGAGCTATAAAAGAGAAAACTGGGTTGAATATCAGAACTGAATGACCCTATGAAATACATGTATATTTCAGTCACGATTTTAAGGAAAAGGAAGTCTGAGAGAATATCTATTTTCTGCTATGTAATAAATGCTTAGAATACACAAAAAGAGACAGATTGCCCTGAGCAGACTCAGAGCAATAATTGTGTGCATGCATAATTACCAAGCTAAAGAGAAAATTTTAACTAAAGCATGAAATTTCAAAGACAAATAACTTTCTGCACTACTAGGACTATCTTCAATAATTTCCAAAACTGAATAAACGCTGCAAATGGATTTAATGAAGTCAATGCTATTACCCTTCCCCCGAAGTAAGGCATGTTCAACTAAAGAATGACTTGATGATTTAATATTTGCTTAACTCTTGGCTCTCTATCTTTTGCATCCATTGACTTTCAATCTTTAAGGATTTTCTTAAATTTTTCTCTACCAGTTAGAAAATTATAAATTGATATCTAATATTTTAGTGGTTATTCCAGAAATTCTGAAACATGTACATATTTACATAATATATCAATGTAAAGTAAAATATTAATAATAATATTTTAATTAATCAATATGATACATCTCCTGGTTTACAATTAAAGAAGTTCAAACATCTTTAATTTAAATTACCCATTTCTTAAACGGTATCTGGGATCTAACTTCCTTTAGCCCTTGCAAATCAGATTTTCTGAAATATTTAATAAAACACATTAACATTAATGAAACACAAACAAGAATTAAAAACTGCAGGCCAAATATATTTGCTGGCCAGATTCTGCCCTTAGCCTACGAATTTGCAATCTCTGATCTATGAGTTTCTTTAACAAGGCTTTTAAGGTACTAAAATATCAACTGAGGAGAACTGAAACTAAATACAAATTAACTATATACTTTTCACTAAATGGTTAATTGAAACAAATTTTATAGTGATGGCATCTACCAGTACAGCTACAATTAAAGTAGAATTCTAGTGGAATTAGCTATTATTCAAAACAAAGTACTTTGTAAATTCACGTATGGTTAAGGAAAACATTTCTATTTAGTGCCTCTTCCCTGCTCTAATATTTAATGACGGCTTGGAAACTGGGTTTCAACTAAAATTTTATTTGAAAAAAATCCTTCCTTTACAAATTTCACTGACATTTTGGTAGCAAAAATTAATATATTCATTTTTACATTTCATAAATGAGAATTTTTGTCCTTGAATACAAAAATTACATCAAACTACAATAAAAATTAGACTAAGATTTCTTTCTTTAATTTAGAAATTGGAACTCTCAGTTTTTTCACGCCATTAGCAAGGATTTGCATCCTGGAGTAACATTTCATTAACTGCCTGTGGCAGTGAAGCAGGTTAAGTTGCTCTGCCCGTAAAACGCACATGGTGTCCAAGAATTTAGTTAAATTCACCCACCCTCATTTTTGACATCTAAGATGGAGATAATGACACTCTTTGTCACTGACAAAGTCCAAGAACAATCCCCAAGAAAAAAAAATAGAATCTGGGTAATAAAGCCTAACCTTCTTTTCCCCTTTGTGCTCAGTCTAGTTTCATTTGCTCACCCGGCGCTGCGTGCAGAGAGAGGCCTTGCGCCGGGTCCTCAGACCACAGTTCCTCGAGCGGAAAGGCTGCGACCACAGTTCCTAGAGCCAAAAGGCTGCGGCTCCGACACCTCAGGTCGGTTGGCTGTGCACAGAAGCGATTGAAGATGGCGGCGACCAGCCGTGCGCAGGGAGGCTGCGCCCAGCGCTGGGATCCGGGACCCGCGCTGGACTCGCGAGAACTCCGCCCTCCTCCCCCTCCCCTACCGGACCTCCTAAAGCAGCGCCGCGCACAGCCTGCCGGGAGGAGTTTGCGCTCTTGGCGGGAACTCGCACCTCTCTGTGCCGTGAGCAAAAACTAAAGCTTTTCTTTGCTTCCGAACCAAATTTGGGCTCCTTCTATTGGCTCCAAGGACACCAGATAGAAGGACCCTCCTTGGGAACCGACTTTGGAAGGTCAGTAACATTTCTTAAGACTAGCTCTAAATACTGAGCACCTTGATACCTGTAGTATACCTGAGTAGTGCTTGTCTCATAAAAATCACGGATAAATGTCAGCTCATATGAGTAGCTGAAACTTCTGGGATAAAGTGCCTTCTCATTTCTGATCAGATAAACTGAATTACAAGGAGAAAAATATTTGCGATAATAAATGAATAAGAAAATACTCAAAAAATAAGGATTTTTTAAAATCTGAATACAAGTTTTTGGTTCATATCGCGTTTTTTTCAAAATTTTAGAAATGATAATAGCTTTCTACATCACTTAAAGAATCTGAATCATTACCTGAATCATTTTCAACTTTTTTTTTTAACCTAATGTGAAATTGTATGAAAACCTCTGTGGTAACTGTGGTAGGTGCATTTAAAAACACAACTCATTAAGTCTTTTTTTTTTTAACCTTATAAAAAATGTTAAACATATAGGAAAAATGGACCAGTATTACAAACACTCATGTGCTTGTTACTTATAGAGTTGTCCCTCAGTATCTGTGGGGATTGGTTCCAGGACCCTCACAAATGCCAAAATCCACAGATGCTCAAGTCCTTTATAGTGTAAAACACATAAACTACACATATCCTCCCATATATTAAAAACCTCTAGATTACTTATCATACCTAATACAATGTAAATGCCATGTAAGTAGTTGTAAATACAATGCAAATGCTGTATAAATAATACAATTGTCTTCTGGAATGTAGCAAATTCGGTATTTGCTTTTTGGACATTCCTAGATTTTTGTTTGTTTGTTTGTTTTGATCTGAAGTTGGTTGAAACTGTGGATGCAAAGCCCTTGGATAGAGAGGGCCAATTGTATCTATTAATTGTTAACATTTTTTATCTTTGCTTTATCTATTTTTAGTTTGCTGAAATGTTTTAAAATAGAGACATCATACAGTTTTATCCCTAATAATATATTAAATGATTTCAAAAGCAAATATTGATTTTTGATTTTACATTAATGTATATATGCTCAGGCCAGTCACAAGGTAAATAGGTAGTTCGTGAACAATCACATGAAAACGTCACAGTACCACTTACAGTGTAACAGTCAACTACAAATTGATCAGGATTATTACATTTATACAATGTCAGCAGCCTGTGTAATTATTATCTGTAATGCCATTAAACATAAATATTTCTATCAGTACTTTTCTCTCATCTTACTTTATTCATTGAAAGCAAAGTTAACCATTTTATTAGACATGATGATAAAATGTAATAATTCAAATTACCAGAAACCTATTCTTTCTTACTTCATTTTATTACTTTAACAAGGTGATTTTGTTTAAGCGTACCTATTGTAATTTATGTTTACTATATTCTGATTTTTACTTTATTTATATTTAAGGAAACAATATACTTAAAATTATAAAAAGAGCATGTAGCATGAATCTCTCTGCCTTGACCACATCCATTCAGTTTACCTCTGCTCATGAACATGAATAGAAATGTTTCTCTGTCATACCTGTCAAGTGCTAGACTGAAAACTGAAATAATGCTAGGTATTTTTAAAAAACAGTTTGAATATAGGTAATAAGTTAACAAGTTGCTACCAAGGCAACAAGAACAAATGAAAGATGGTGTGCAAAAAACCTCTAGACGTACTTTTTTCGGTTATAGAATATCCAATTTTAAAAAAAGTCACATGTATCTTAATTGGCACATATTAAACACTAAACCCAACAAATATACAATGCACATTATTTTAAGGTGTTCATGGAACAATTTACCAAAATTGACCATACATTGGGCTATAAAGGAAAGACTTAGATTATCTTAAGGGATAGAAAATGTACAATATATATAAACAATCTAGAAATCAATAATAAAAAGATAACTGGAAAATATCTAACTGCTTTGAAATAAAGCAGTAAACTTCTCAATAATCCATTGGTCAAGGAAAAACTAAAACTATAAATTAGAAATTATTTTGGACTGAATGGTAGTGACATGAAAACTAGTGGAATATATATTCATCTTGCTCCTATTTTGAGAACTGACTCAAAAAACTATCTCATTAGTAAGAAAAAAAGTCTTTGGTAACATCCACTAGCAAAATAGCATTTTTTACATGGGATGCAGTGATTAAAGAAAAACAAAAACTAGTGTTAAAATATGTAGTCAGATATAGGCAGACACCTCAGTTTTGAGGAGAGTTGGCCAATTTTATTCTTCCTTTCTTAACTATAAGCTGACTACAAAATCATCTGATGCGACCTACCCTATTATAGAAGCTCATAGAAAAAACTCATTAAGTAGTTGTTGGACAAATATGGTGCTATAAAACTGAGTAACATTTTCCCCAAATGACATTAGTTTTCACAGTTTTATGCCTAGCTTTGCTTATTGTGTTTCCTGACCTTTGACAGCTCTTCTCTTTTCTAATTGAAAAATCACTCTTCCTTCAAAAAGCTCACCTCAGAATGTCATGCCTTGCTCTTTCTATGGCACAGTGCATGTAGCTCTTGTGATATGAGGAGTTATAAAAATGTAAAGCCTATTATCATTATTTGCCAATGACTGAACCCATATTTTCATCTAGGAAAGCTAGCATTGAAAATGTCAGCATTTATTATGAGTAATTTCATTATCCTTAAACTCTTTTGTTGGCAACATCATTATTATATTATAATTATTCTTATGCTCTTTATTTTAGCAATCATACATGTGGTACTTTCAGCATACCTAGAGTGATGTGGTGTATACTCTTTGTGATACGTATTGCTTTCCCTCAAATCATCTTCATTCTGTTATTCTTTCCTGTTGTCACCATAGACCAAAATCCCCCAGAAATCCCAAAACTTTGTCATCAAGAATATCAGTTTGTAAAGATCAGTCTGTAAAATGAATTTCCTGGACCTAATAACACCCAGGATTCCAGCTGAATCTGATCCAGCTAGTATATTTTAAAATGTATATTAAGACAGACACATTGCTAGGCAATTGTTATGTTACTATCTGATTTGCTCCACAAAACGGCTGTGGATTGGGATTATGATTTTTGCTTGTGGTCAATAGTCTTAAATTGTCCAATTCAGTAAGAGACGTATTGGTAAAATTTTCATACATATATATATATATATATATATATATATATATATATGTTAATATATTAACATATATGTATTTTTGGCACCTCCTATGTGCCAGAAAATGTTCTAAGTGCTCATTAAAAAATGAATATATTGTATATATCAGTTAAGGTGCAAATAGGAAACAGAAACCGCACAGAAATTTGAATGGGAAAGATTTCACATAAAAAATTGTTGACTATATCAAGGTATTGGCTCATAATACATAAAGATAACTCTAAACAATATAGGAACAGCAGATACAAGGAGCAACCGCTGCACCTTGGGCTGAGATGGTGTGACCCCAACCCCTAAGTCTGATATCCAGACCTTGCTGGAGGTCACAGCTGTGGTCCCCTGGATGGCAGGGAAGTCACTGAACTGCCATGCTAGGTGAACTTGAGTATGCCTTCTAGGGTTCCAGGGAAAATTCCATGGGGAAGTGGCTCACCAGAGGCTACTAAACCACCATGGGCAGAGGAGTTGCCCATAGGGTGACCAAACTTGTTACGGTTTTCTAGAGAACACCGCAGTTTTGAAACAGATATTCCCATATCCCATGCATCTCCTCAGTCCTGAGTAAACCAGGATGGTTGGTCATGGGTTTCTGGGAGACCCTTCTGGCCACTGCGTGCTGCAGGTCACTGTGCCCTGCAGGTGCTGAGCTCTGGAGAAACCACACACACTCCTAGAGCCAGGCTGGAGGAGCTGTCCAGGCTGCAGGCGCTGGGCATAGTGGAAGCCACGTGCTGCAGGAGCCGGGTGCTGGGGAAGCTGCTCCTGTGCAGGAGCCAGGCGCTGGAGCCACATGCACCTCGGACGCCTACCAATGTCCACACCAGAACACTAAGCTAAACCCTCCCCTCCTGCAGTGCTTCTCCAGTGCTCTCTGGTGATAAACCTCAAGATCCAGCCAGGTTGCAAAGAAAAAAACATTTAAAAGACCTAGAGCAATCGTTATATAACAAGTAAAATAGATGTAATTGAATCTGAGAGGCAATAATCCCCTAACCAGTACATCATAAATGTTCTTTTCTGGTCTGGAACACTTAGTCTAATTTTTATGGCTCTATCTAATAATTAGCAGGTTCTGATAATAGCATGCTGTAATGTGAGTTTACTGAAGAATTTCTGTCCTTTCCTGCCTTTATTTATTGAATTTTATTTTTTCCTTTTTTTTTAATTTTGTGAAGGTACAGTTGACATACAGCATTATATCAGTTTCAGGTGTACAAATATCAATAATAATTTGATGTTTGTATATATTACAAAATGATCACCATAGTAAATCTAGTTAACATCCCCCATCTTACACAGTTACAGAAATTTTATTCTTGTGATACAGGAACTTTCAAGATCTATTCTCTTAGCAACTTTCAAATATTGAATAGAATATTATTAGCTATAATTGCCATGATATACATTATAGCCCCATGACTTACTTATTTTATAACTGGAAGTTTGTATCTTTTAACACCCTATACCTATTTGACTCACCACCCACCCTTCTTCTGGCAACCAACAATTTGTTCTCTATATTAATGAGCTTTTTGTGTTTGTTTCTTTTAGATTCCATATATAGCTAAGATCATATGGTATTTATCTTTCTTCTCTCTGACTTATTTCACTTAGCATAATTCCCTCAAGGTCCAACCACGTTCTAGCAAATGGCAAGATTTCACTTTTTATAGCTGAATAATATATACATACCTACCATATTTTATTTATCCATTCATCCATCAATGGACAGTTAGATTGTTTCCATGTCTTGGCTGTTGTAAATGATGCTGCAGTGAACATGGGGGAACATGTATCTTTTTGAGTTAGTGTTTTCATTTTCTTTGGCTAAATACCCAGAAGTAAGATTGCTGGGTTATAGATATGGTAGTTTTATTTTTAATTTTTTTTAAGAAACTCTATACTGTTTTCCATGGTGGCTGCACCAACTTACATTTCCACCAATAATCCACAAGGGTCCCCTTCTCTCCACATCCTCACTAGCACTTGTTATTTCTTATCTTTTTGATAATAGCCATTCTAACAGGTGTGAGTTGGAATCTCATTTTTAAAGTTTTGAATTATAAAACTAAATACAACTCTGCCAAAGCTCTGATAGAAGTGGGTGAACTAAAATTATGTCTGATAGCTACCATAATTTCAGGGAGTGCTGTGTCAACCCCAAAGAGAAATACCTGAGCAGAAAGATTTATTAGCACACTATGTTATATTCATATTTTATTTGCCATGGAATAAAGAGAATTTTGCTTTATATCTAAACAAGAATCCAGCATGATCAATATTTTACTTAATAACCTTACTTTGCCTATCTTAATGTTTCAGTTAATTATTTCAGACAAAGCTGAACTAATCAATTATCCTTTAAATTAGTTCTGTCTTCATTATTATTGCTGGTTCTGACCATAACCGTAAATAAATGTTCATCCCATGAAGTAGAGTGTAGGTCTCAAAATTATATTTTGTATATTTTATTCTAGTTTTTTGTTTCTGAGTGAGATAGAGTATCTTGTACGGGAACAATGATCCCATCAAGAATAACCAAAACAGCCAGATAAAGCAACTCATCAGCTGTTGCTGGCATCAGACACCTGCTGAAGAAACGGCTAGAAGAGAGGGGGAATGGTGCACATGAGGCAAGGGTGGTGAGGAGGTCACCCAGCTTTCTGCAGCAGCATTTCTCAGAAGGCACTTGCTGATTCTGGGTGCAGGGCTGGCAGCTACACATCTGAGAAGTACTGCTGGGGATCCAGAAACCAGCAGAGCTACTGTGATCTTAAAGGACCGGAAAGGCACAGCTGGAGAGCTGAGGGGTGTACAGGCCCCTACTCTAATACGGCTGTATGTAAATTCTGTTGCTTCATGGAGTGGAAAGAAAAAAAAAAAAAAGAAAATTACTGAGAAAAACTAAAATTAATCTATGATATTTGAAGTTACGATTGCAGTTACCCTTGGAGGATAGTAACTAGAAGGGAGCTTGAGTGGGTGCTGGCACATTACTGGTAAGGTTCTGTTTCTTGATCTGGGTGATTTTTGTAAGATATACTCACTTTGTGAAAATTCATCAAGCCACATGCTCAATATTTGTGTAACTTTCTGAAGTATGTTTTACATATAAATATGTATGTATATACACACAGACACATATACATGTTTCATATATAAATATATAGAGACACACAAAAATGTGTATTCATACATAAATGTTTTAAGGTACGTATTTGTATGTATATATGTGTGTGTTTACACACACACACACACACACACGTATACCCAACATACATTATTCTTTCATGCTTGTAAAAGTATTTTTTCTTCTAAATGTTTAAAATTGTTAAAGTAGTATTGAATATTCAAGACTTAGAATCTAAAAAGTAAGAGGAAAAAATATCTATTCTGTACCTTGGCTTAATGCAAATTACCTAAATTTTAGTAAAAGTCATTGCTATCAACATCTCAAAGTCACACGTTAAGTCCAAATATTAAAATGTATTACTGAACAATATATCATCTTATAAAAATGAATATGAATCAGAAGATTATTATAGAATGTATAACAATAAGCCTGCTGGTAGTAAGTGAAGCTTCTTTGGCATTGTAAACTGAAACATGAATTTTGAAAGAAATTAATAGACACAGAGATATTGTCAAAAGGTTGAATGAGGATATTCCTTATATTTAAAGACCTGCAGAACATCTCCCTACATAGTATAGTTCCATAGGTATTTCTGAAGCTAAAAGGGTCACAGAAATAAACTGTTTTGCTAAGAGACTTGTTTAGATGCTATCCATATAATTATACATTCAAATGAAAAAGGACTTCTTTAGGCAAATGATAGAGATTTGTAATAGGTAAAAGTCACACCACTACTACTGCTAATAATATTTTGTTTCATTCAGATACTCAAAATAATAACAGTGTATCATCTTTACTGCATCTTCCATTATCTGTTTCCCTTTCTCATACATTACATCAATTTGAAAAAAGTCTCAAAATATTTTACAACATGAATCATTTTTAAATGACCAATATCAAAGGATTGGACAGTAATCTTCCCATAAATGAATCCTGTATTATCACACTTTTTGCTAAATTATACCTAACATTTATTTAGCCATTACCATGTGCCGGACAGAGTTTTATGTACTTCATGTGCATTGAATCATTTTACCTACCAAAAATATCCTACATTATAGCTACTCATATAATTTCATTTAAATAAATGCAGAGGTCAAGTCAAAGAAACATGGAGACATCTAGTATTTGTCAAGTATCTATTAAGAGGAAATACTGGAATTCTAGGGAAGCAATCTGCTCTAGGATCTATTCATATCCTGTGCCCATCCTGTGCCTCAAAATTAAGCCAACTTGGTCTCAGATGATAATGAAAGCTAAATTAACTTAGATACATATTTCACACTGCACTGCTCTTCATATTTTCACTCAGAATATTTCCAAATGATTTCAGTACTCCAGTTCCAATCTCAACTTGGGGAAGTATTTCTCAGAATTCAAAAAATGATATATTTGGGGTTATTGTTTTCCTTTGCCTAAATTCCGTCCTTGCCATAGGACTTTATAATGCCATTCATCCACAGTGTTCTCCCCACTTTAAAACAAAACAAACAGAATTTTTCTTGGAAGCTTTGCTAGAGAACATGAATAATGAAACCATAAGCTATGACAGAGTAAAAATGAAAAAGTCCTGGAAAAGAACATGGCATCTCCACCTGGTAACTTTTTGCCCCTAGAGCAGATCAGAAATTAACTAATTCAGCAGAGTGACTGAAACATGGTTATTATACATACTGTGTAGTGCACATTTTCAAACGAAAAATGAATTTTTATTTCAAATTTGCTGATTGAGCATGAGAATTTGGGTTGAAACCTCTTCGGTCAGAATGGTAAACATTTTGATTCTCTGGAATAAGATAGGGATGAAGTCAGTATTCAGAATAGAAGACAGTCAGCTGTCTTTGCAAAATATCACAAGGTATGTATTAAAGAAGGTGACAGGCTTTGGAAAAGCAGCAACTAAAAATTGGAGCAAACAATGTAATTTCTTGAGCCAATTTAATTGGCTTTGCCAATAAGCACATGATCCCAGTGCCCTTCAAGAAGGCACTGCACAAAGGACAACCATGTACATGTTTCTTCAAGATGGAACTAGCAAGACAAAAGACAGTAACTTGCCTAGGAGTGGACCAGTGGCATTGGCTGTGGACTCTCAGATTCCTTGGGAACAGATGCATGCTGCCTCAGGATCCTAGGAACCACTGGCTCCCTAGAGGTTTCAGCAGAATATGTAGACTTGCAGGACAGGTGGGCAACACGCTTTCCTGGCTCGGGTATAGTTAGGAGAATCTACAAGGATCCCTGAAGCTTCCTACTGTTCTCACAGTCATGGGAGCTGGAGAAATGGCTATCACATATTAGCAACTGCGCACAAATGAGAACAGGTTTGTTCATAACCCTCCTAGACGTGTATATATCCCCTGAATCCACAATCTCAGATGACAAAGTGAAAAAACAGGCCAACTCACCACATGGAATCAGAACATGAAAGCCCGAAATTGAACAACTAGCATCAATGCCCAAACTGTCTCAGACCTGTGGCAACTGACTAAACCTAGGGGAACAGAATCCATTATTGACCCAGGAAGCCAACTTCCCACCAAGAATGAGTAAGCAGGCTTCTTGTACAGAAAACAACTAAACCCAGCAGGCATTTAACTTATCTCCTCTCTAAGCAGCTGAAATAATAAAGCAGTAATGTCCAGCTCACTGCCCTGCAGAGAGAAAGAAGACGTAAAATCATTTTGAACAAAGACAAGGGAAATTAGAAAATTGAAGAGGAAGAAGATTAACATCCAAGTGATCGCTGTTCATAGGCTAAGAACTTTCAAATCTTTATATCTCATATTTCCTCTCAACAGTTTTATGAGTTGGATATTACTACCCACATTTTTTTAAGTAAGAAAGATGAGATTCCAAGATTTGAAGGAAGTTGACCAATTCTTCAAGAGCTCATGAGTGAAAGACTCTGGATTCATATCATGTTGCCTTCTCTAATGAGCTACAGGTGCATATTGATCTTTGACTCAAAACCGTGATCACTACAATAAAGAACAAAGTACATATTATACTTTCCTTCGTTGATGAGCAAGATAATGTTTCAAATGGAGAAACAATTATAGAGTGTGGGAATCTCCTCAGCAGGTTTCCTATCAGGATGTCCTCAGAGAGATGAAACGACTTCCCAAATTCTCTGGCTGCCTTGGTTCCTCCTCAGTATGTGCAATCAGATATTTTAAAATGTATCTTGTTTTCTAGTTCTTCCTGGTGGGAAATTTACTCTGCTGTAAACTAGTTTGTCACAGGCAGAATTGGAAGAGAAAGACAATTTAATAAGCAATTTTGGAAGGAAATCGGTCATTATATAGCTGACTTTTAATTATGCACATATATTGAGCTGGTAATTATGCCTCTACAAACCTCTCCCAAGTGCAACGCACATACGTGGTATAAAGATACATGTGGAAGGATCTTTATTGCATTATTCCAAGATAAATCAAAAATTCTGAAAATAATCTAAAATGTTTATTCAGTGGAGGAGTTGTATGTATATTATAAGATATGTATACAGTGGGATATTATGCATCGATCGTAAGGAATGGAAATAAAGTCACATTGTACTAACATTGAAATACCAGAAAGGCAAATGATTGGCGTACAAGTTATTTCAGAACAATAAAGGCAAGTTCCACTAAGTAAAAGGGTGTAAGTGTATTTACTTTATAAAATGTGAACTTGATACATTGCTTTTCAAATTGTGGTGAAGAAATAGACTTTACTTTTAATTTCAAATACTTTTCATAACAATCCTTTTGTAAACTACAGTAAAAATTAAAAAATTATCACTTGGGTTATTACAAAAAAGTAAAATTGCTATAAAAATTTCTTAACACTTACTCTGAAGTTATGTATCCACCTTATTGCAGACTGGAAACCAGTGTTTTGAGGCCTGGTGTTGTCCTTAGTCTACATTTGGATAGCTCTGGATGAAGAATCACTGCACACCACTCATAGGAGGTCATTTTATCCATGATTAGTAGTAAAAGTAGAAGGATACATGAAAGAGGGTTGTTAGAATTATATAATCTTAGCATTCATGTATCTATTTCCTGTGTATAAAATATTAGAAGTTGGGGCATGGACTTTCTGATTGTTAAAATCCAGTCAGGTGTGCTCCAACTCTTCTATATAATTATGTCATTCATGCAATTATTTTTCATTTATCAACTTTACAGATATTTATTCACCTCTAAACATAATATACTCACTGTACTAGGTCATTTTCTTGAGCATGTAATTAGAACGCCATGAGTGAAGTTTCCTTTTTTGCAGACCTATTTTTTACCATTACGTTTAATTCTAAAAAAGTTAACCCGAACCTTTCATTGTATCATAAAAGCATTAAGAAAAGGTATAGTAATTTTTTTAAGTGACTTGTAGTATTTTTTTTTTTTAGTTGAAGTAATCACTTACTAAAATGTGCCTTGTTCAATGATGGCCAAACATACTTGTCTTCTAGAAGCAGTGACCAAGGAGGCCAGGAAACAGCTTCCAGCGATCATGGCAATGCCTATCACCCAGATAGCACCATTTCTTTTTTCTATATGTTTAAGAAATATATGTTTTGGACACAGAATAAACAGGTGTGGTATTAATGACTTGACAAATAGAATGCTGATGACATGATGCCCTGGGACTTTTGAGGCTGTCTCCTAAGAAGGGCATTTTGAAATCCTCACATCTCATTCATTCAAGTATTCATCTTTTCATTAACTGCTTGTTTATTTTTGCCATAAGGAATAGCCAATACCTGTTACGTTTCATGACTTGGCATATAAAGATGAAGAGCCAGAATTCTGACTTTCAACCACAGGTTAGCAAAGCAAGTGTGACCAGACCAATAAATACTTACCACCAGACTAGTGTAGTATATGTAAGTGCAGGATGCTCTTGTGCTCAGAGACATACTAGTAGCTTTCCCCCACATAATCATGTGCTCTCTTATTGAAACAAACACCACTGATATGTTGAAGCTTTCCTAAATCTACACACACAGTTATGCATATTGTCCTGTGCTCCTGATCCATGCTACCAAATACTTAATCAACATCTCCATTAAGACGTTTCATTGTTGTCTCAAACATAATAAAATCGTGATGTTTTCCCTCTCAAATCTGTCTTGTTCTTTCTTTTCTATATTGGTGGACATGAGAAATAGTCACACATTTGCTCAAGCCATATACCTATACATCAACCTTTATTCATCCCTTTGCCTAATAAACACATTGAGTCAATGACCAAAATCAGCCAAAATGGTCTCCTCAATATGTCACAAAATTATCTCAATACCTCTTTCAAGTCTCCCACCTTTCCTCCTGTTAGTTATTAGAAGAACCCCTTCATTATTGTTCTGTCTCAAATCCATGGCTCATGGCAGCCTATGTGTTTCTTTTCCAAATTAAAATGGATTAGATTCTTTCCTAGATTAAAACATTTTAATGATTTCTCACTGCCCTCAGAATAAATTCTCCCCTCCATAGTGCGGGATGTAAGACTTCTTATGATCTAGCCCTTTCTAATCATTCCAGACTTGTCTCTCAGCTTGGCCTCCCTTCCATGCTAAAATTCAATCAAGCTAAACTTACTTTTCCCAACACTTATCATCTCTCTCTTCTCTTGCCATTTGCATCTGGTGTTCACTATACCTAATATTCAATATTCTGTTCTTTGTCTAAATTCCATTTTGCCTTAATTACTTGGCTTAGATATTACCTCATAGGAAAAGATTGTCTGATTACTTAAGTTTCTTCTAAATTTCTCTGTGTCCCTTTAGCATCTGATGTACATTAGCAATACCTGGTACCGGTATTAAGGTACTCAGTACAGGAAATAGTAACAACAATTATTATTTTATATCCAATGGCTAGACCTATGATCATGGTAACAAATATAAAATATTACAAAAAAAAAAAACCTATAAGACTTAAAGAAGAAAGTGCAATAAAAATAATAGTCACTGCAGGGTAGAAAATATTTGTAGGACAAACAAATGTGAATTGAAATAAAAATGATAAGTTGAACTTCAGGTTTTTTTTTTAATTTGCTCTTTGAAAGTCACCATAAATAATGAAAAGGCAAACTAGAGACTTGGAGAAAATATTTCCAACACATATATAAGAGGATTTGTATTGTGAATATGAAAAGAACTCTCACAACTCAATAATAATAATGACAAACAGCCCAATGGGAAAAATGTTTTAAGAAACTCTTTGTAAGAGATATGAATGGCCAATAAGCACATAAAATCAACATAATTAGTCATCACAGGAAACCAATTAAGACCAGGATGCAATATACACTCTCTAGAATAGCTGTTTTTCATGTATATTAAAATATTTGAATGTATACCTAACCCTACTTTATGTCTTAGTCATTTCACTCAGAAATTTACCTAAGCCAAATGAAAAAAATTCACCCATAGAAAGTTTTTTTCACAAGTGTTAACAGGAATTCTGTTCACTGTAGCCAAAAGCTAAAAACAATCTAATTGCCCCTGTGCAAACATAAACAAAATATTGCATATCTCTTTGATGGAATACTATGCGATGATGAAAAAGAATGGACTAATGGTATTTCCTTGGGTGTATCTCAAAATTAATATACTGACTTAAAGAAGCCAGTCACAAAAGTGAATGTTATGTAAGATTTTATTTGTATGAATTCCTGGAAAGTGCACACAAATGTGAAGAGGTGAAAAGCAGATCAGCTAAGAGGAGGATAGGAGGGTGCCGTCCTGGCTGATTCCACAGACTCCTGCTTTTATTACGGTATTTTTGTAGGTTTCTTTGAACAGATGTTGCTTTATTTGCTTTATTACTGTAGGACCATTTCCAGAGGCTTTAAATTGTTTTTTCCTTTTCAAATAATTTCCAGCAGTTTCACTGGGAAGCGAGTGTGCAGAGCTCCTCATGCTGGCAGGCCAGAATTTGATCCTTTAAGGGTGATTTAAATATTATTTTAACAGAATTAATTGACTTTTTTTCACAATAAAAGCTCTTAATGGATTGTCAGGGTGTTTTCAGATAATTTTCAGTTATTTCACTGAGAAAGCTATATTGATTTATTTTCCAGTTCCCAGTATATTCACATTGAAAACCAATTTCTTTAATTTACTAGAATTTTAGCTGTTATTATTTTTTTAAACTTTCCATTATAGGGTTTGCTAATTAGAGCTTTAAATTCAATTCGAATAAATAAAAGCAAACGTACTGTATTTGTGTTCCTCCCCTGTACCACCCCTTCCATAGCCCTGCAAGGCTGCTGTCACCTGGGTTACAATGTCATTTGTCTAGATAAAATTTGACTTATCTTTCCTGTGGAAGAACATGTTAGGTAGTGTAATATCCATCACTAATTTGTTATACTTTCCAATTCTATTTAAGCACATTGCAGTCCATAATAGAATGTTTATTATTGGTTTTGCACTGAACCCATCACTGTATTTATATGTGTAATAGTTTAATTCCAGACACCTGTACACATGAAAAATTTTGTATGTACCTACTTCATATGCTGCTTACACTGACAGAAACTAAATTGACTGTCATTTACTTCTTGATTCTGTTTTGAACGTTGGAGATTGAAGTGTGAGTCTGAATATGTGCATGTGGAAAATATATTGGCTGAAATATTATAAATATGGAAAATCTATAACTGCCTTTGTTTTTAAATTTATGATTCATAAAATCCAAAAATATGATAGCCACTGCTTGAGTGGATGTAGTGGCAAGAGACTGTTCTTATGAGGCTAGTACCCATGTGGGTAATATGATTAAGAACTTAAAATGGATGAAAGGTAAATGTAAGACCTGTAAGCGTCCTAGAAGAAAATGTAGGCAGTACGCTCTGACATCTGTCTTAGCAATGTGTTTTAGATCTGTCTCCTCAGGCAAGGAAAACAGAAGTAAAAATGAACAACTGGGACCAAATCCAGCTAAAAAGATTTTGCACAGTGAAGGAGGTCAACAAAATGAAAAGACAACTACTGAATGGAAGAAGATGTTTATAAGTGATATGTCCAATAAGGGGTTAATAGCTAAAATATATAAAAAAAATACAACTCAATATAAAAAAAAAAATCCTTTCGGGCAGAGGACCTGAATAGCCATTTTTTTCCAGAGAAAACGTACAGATGGCCAACAGGTACATGAAAAGATGCTCAACATCACTAATCATCAGGGAATTGCAAATCAAAACAACAAGGAGATATCACCTCATGCCTGTCAGAATGGTTATCATCACAAAAATAAGAAATAACAATTGTTGGCCAGGATGTGGAGAAAGGGGAACCCTAGTACGCTGTTGGTGGGAATGTAAATTGGTGCAGCCACTGTGGAGAACATTATGAAGCTTCCTCAAAAAAAAAGTAAAAATAGAACTGCCATATAATCCAGCAATTTCACTTCTGGGTATTTATCCAAAGAAAACAAAAACACTAAATCAAAAAGATACCTGCATCCCAATGTTCCTAGCATTGTTTATAATAACCAAGATACGGAAGCAACCTAAGTGACCATTGACAGAAGGATGGATAAAGAAGATTATATATATGTGTACATATATATAATGAAATATATAACTCAGCCATAAAAAAGAATGAAGTCTTGCCATTTGTGACAACACAAACAGACCTGGGGGTATTATGCTGAGTGAAGTAAGTCAGACATAGAAAGACAAATACTGCATGGTGTCATTTATATGTGAAATCTAGAAAACAAAACAAACAAATATAACAAAACAGAAATAAACTCACAGGTACAGAGAGAAAACTAGTGGTTGCCATAGGGGAGGGGAAATGGGGAGGGCCAACGTAGATGAAGAAGATTTAGAGGTACAAACTACCAGTTGTAAAACAAGTAAGTCACAGGGATGTAAAGTACAGCACAGGGACTGTAGCAATTTTTTATAACTTTGTATGGTGTGTAATCTATAAAAATATCAAATCCCTTTGTTGTATACCTGAAACTAATATTATATTATAAATCAACTATACTTTAATTAAAAAACAGAATTAATCCAGAGATCAGAATAGAATCTGTTATCACCAAATTCATGAAATTTTAGAATTTAGAAATGACTGATACTATTTATTGAGCACATGCTATTTTCCAAGCAAGGGGCTAACAAGGGGCTAAGTGGTTCATGTGGGATAATTGCCTTAATTGCACAAGCATGGGAAGCATAAGTATTACTTCATTTATTACAGATGCTTAAACTGAATCCATGAGAGGCTAAGAAACTCATCTAAGTAACACAGAACTGAAGTGCATTGTATGTAGCACAGACTGAAAATAGCAGAAAATAGGTTCAAAAATACATTCAAGAGGATGTGTTTCATTTAAGGTACCAAAGTACAACTTATTGAGCAATTTGCAAGCCCCAGTTGATGAAGATGATCATGATGATGTGTGTCTGTGTGTGTACGTATCATTTTATATACAAAATTTGTACTTAGTGATGTGTATGTTTAGGTATATACATACGTATGCTATACCTGCACAGGTATAGTTACAAATACAGTTGTACGTGGGTAGAGAAGACGGAGAAAAAAACAAATGTGGAAAGTGTAAATAAAGATTCTGAGAACAATGAAGCAAAGCAATTTTTTGGATCTATTTATTAGTGAATTGAGTGAATTAGTGAATTAGTGAATTAGTGAATTAACTCCCAACTGAAAAGGAATCGGCTGTAGTAATCAGAATGATAGTGACTTAGAAATCACAAAGTTTATAGAGTGTTTGAAGATAGTGTCAAAATTTGTTTTTGACAGTTTAAAGCAAACTTTTCTGAATAGAATCCAATATAAATTGACATATTTTTATGTTTTAAATTATTAAATAAAGCAAAATGCACACAACTTAAGAGTAGATATTTTTGGAGGTAAAAATAATGGCAATGATCTATGCAGACTGCTGTCAGTGAGATAACTGATAACGGCATTTTGTCCCCCCAAAGTGTTCATATCCAACATATTTGAGAAGTAGAAACATGTAGATGAGTTTCTTGGCTTTCAAATTAAAGTTAGATGGTAGTCCCTTTTGAGAAGGTCATAACGGCTACAGGCTGAGTGAGTGCTGTTCATCAGAGTTTTATACTTTAGCTATAATTAATGTAAACATCAGACCCAGTTCTTTAAAACAGTGACATTTTAAGGAGATATCTCTTTGTAATAAAATGCATTTCGTGACCATCAAGTTGTGGATGACAAATTTTAATATTCTAGTAATTTATCAACTAATCTAAAAATCAAAGAATAAATTATCATTTAAAAATAAAACCCATTTTGGATTTAGAAAATGTATCTCTATTTTCACAGTGTGACTTAACAACATTTTCATAATTCCTTTACCTTCCAATTCTTTTAGAAATAAGTCCGTTAATACAATATGTTGTCTAAAGTACAAAGCAAACCATTTCAAAGCCAGGGGAGTTCGTTTTACTCTCAGTTCAAGCTCTACTACTTGCACTTTGGGGTAAATGATAAAATTATTTTTAACTTTAAGGCATTTCCCACCATCCTTGTGCTGAGTAGCCTCTTTGTTTCATTTGAGTGTGATTTTTGTGGAGGTGAACTAGTTCAAGGAGAAAGTCCCCAAGTGATGAGTGTCTTTCAGCACCTTGGCCATCAGGAGTCCTGCTGCCGTTTGTCACAAGCACCAACATCCTCCGCCTGAATCTTAAGAGAAAAGTGGAACCCTGTGTATCACTGTAACCGGTTATCACTAATTTTTATTATCTACCGTGTGTCAGGTACTGTGTTATGCTCTTTATTCACATTCTTTTCATCTCAATGATACTTTCATGAGTTAGGGGAGATTTGCTCCCCATTTTCCTAATTGAAGAGCCGAAGTCCAAAGAGGACACATCACTTCAGTGGCGTCAGAGCTGGGGTTTGAATCCAAGCTTGATCAACTTCACAGCTTATTTTCTTGACGTCTGTCCTTGTCGATTGTCATGCATAGGAAAGCGGCTGCTGAGTATCTGAACTCCTTCCAACACAGCGAGGATTTTCTGTAATATGAACTTTGGTAGCAACAGATCCTCCCTCCCTTAGAAGACGAAACACGTTGCTTTTGCTTTTGCAGTAAACCCTTCAGTGGGGAACAAACACGTGACCTGGATACTCCACTCAGACTCCCTTGTCCAAACCTGGAACTCTGAAACAGTGAAGCAAAGAAGCTGGTATTAGGAAGAATTAATTCACTGTCTGTAGAACTGAAAGGTTCATAGTGATCTCTAAATAAACTATTTATATTCTGTATAAAGGTGCCTTCTCTATTCAGATGGAAAGACACAAAAATATATTCCCAGAGTTAGGGATTTTGAACCACAAGCATGACCTGCTGGGTAAGAGTTCTTGTTACCAGGCTGACCAATGGGGATGGTTCATGGACAGGGAAGGCTCTCCTTTTCTGGAATGTCTACCTCAAAAAAAAAAAAAAAAAAAAAGAGGAGGAAGAAGAAGAAGAAAGAGAAGGAGAAGAACAAGAAGAAGAACTAGGTCATCCCTTCCTATGAGCAACACTTAGTTTATGAGCAAAAAAACACAGATTTTTCATCAACTTGTGTGCCTTCCATAGGAGTTCTGCATTTCCCGTCTTGGCTGAATGGATGCTTCAAACCTGTGATGAGCCGCCAGAAACTTTTTCCCAGTTATCACCAATTCACAGGGTTGTTTTTAACTCTCAGGTAATTTAGCATTTTTTGAAACTTCTGTCACCATTTTTGAAATGTATGCAAATAATAGCTGGGCTATTCTTCTAATGTACATTAAAGGACACCAAATTCATTTTTGTGAAACAAAAAGCCACCGAAACCTTGGCATCCTGGCTTGTTCCCAGGCTTCCTGCCTATTATCTTACAACTATACAGAGCCATTGGAGGGAAAAATTGGCACTTATATTATCAAAGCCGTTTTGTTGTCATGTTTCCAATTATGGGAGAAAAATTTGGTCGAATTATCATCAGAAATGCAGGCTTATAATACATGTGCCTACAGAACAGTGTTGGGGTTAATTTACGTGGCTATCATTAGTTGCAACAGGAGCTATCTATGGAAATCTTCCATTTATATAGAGATCCTGGCTGAAGAGAATCTAGACATTTGGAAACCCATAATCTGAGGATTGTAATTTATCAAAAGGATGGTCACAAAAGTTTGAATTTTTTGATATGTTTTTAATATATATTCACATTACACTGTGAGGCAAATGAGAAGATGAAATAAAAGGAGAAAATCTTGGTGCTAGCTTTCTGTTAGTATATGATGTATTCTAGATGCTTTCACTAGAGTTGCTTGGAAAATTCTGATGACAGATATTTTTGAGCAGTTTTAATATCTGTGCAGGGATTTAAGAACTTTCTGGGCTACCAATATACAAAGCATTTCCTCTTGTATTCGGGGAAGTGAAATTCAACAGCCCCATCAAGTACCTATTTACTGAGTGGCAAGACTTAAGATACATAACTTTAATAACAGGTCAAGTAGGAGTAATAATTAGAAAAGGGAGTAGTGGTGCATCTGTGTGAGAAGACAATACAGAGGTGAGGTTTATTGTTGATCATGGCTGAATAGGGGATAATCAGCCTTTGAACAAATAAAAAATGTGGCAAGTGCCACTGAAGATTTAGGACTGGATTTCCTTTCTCGTCTGGGGAAGTGGGGTGGAGAGAGCACAGGAAAGGGAATCCATGAGTGGAGAAGTGCTTTAGGCTGTAGCTGGCATGTGTGGTGTTGAAGTTGTAGACCCACCATGCATTAGAGACAGAGTAGTACACAGACACTTTTGTCCACATATAGTTTTTCCTAGGAGCAATGCCACATTTAGTGTGTTCATATAGATTATTAAATATTTTCCCTAGCCAAAAATAGCCAGATCTAGTCTAAAGATTTTAAAGTTTTACATTTTCACATTTTCCCTCCTTTTCCATAGTCTCTCACACACTAAACCAGTGCAGTTGTCGCCCTAGGAAAAGGTTGATTCACTATTTCAGTTTTGAATTTCAATGTATAGTTTAAGCCTTTGACAAAAATGGTAGTGCTTTTGATATCCTGTTTTCATTTGGTGTGTTTATTTTTAATTCAAAAAGCAGAGCATGTGTATTGGGATAAAAGTCAGAAAGTCTCAGACTATATATGGTTCTCAAACCATAAAGTTGTGAAGAATCCCTGATAACACCAAAAATCATTTGCTCACCCAAAGGAGAAAATAATTTAGCTTCCAAGTGGGTGTTGGAAGAGTGAGAGAGTGGTCTTGATGAATATTCAGACATAGTGAGTCTCTATGAGAATTAAAATTTTCTGCTTTGATTCACTTAGTTAAATCGAAAGATAGGCCAACCGTATGAATGAATACTTACAGATAAATTTGGAAGTATCCTTCAACACATAAGGTCTGTGTCTTGTTTATAATGTAAGACCTAGAGAGAATGAAAACTTGGTTACATAAGGGTGGAGTGATCACAGTCTCTGAGTTAAATGCTTAGGAAATAATGCCTAGGTGATCCAATGGCTCTAAAGGCAGGACAGGGACTTGTTCTAAGATTTCCATGTCTGCACAGGACTGCAGAGATAGTAATAATGCCGGAAGTGATGTGATAAATGATGATGACAACATCTCCAGGCATGTCTAAATTCTTAATATCTACTGTTTAATCCTTGTAACTACTCTCGTATAAACTTTTATTGCCCTTATTTATAGACGAGGAAAATTTTGTCAGAGGGTTATTAAGAGAAAACCTTTAAAGCAGTAGAATCTTTGAATTTAGAATAAGAAAGACTCAATGTAAAGAAATTTCTAACTGATCATGAAAGAGAGAGGGTTATTAGCAACAGGAGAAGCAAAACAGCAGGATGTTCAAAGTTGCAGCAAAAACTGTGGGAGACGAAAGACACCCCAATTAACAGAGACCTCCTGGGTGACTCACCATAGCCAGCAGGGAAAGCAAGACAAGGTGGCTAAGTTTACTTAATGGTCAGCCTATGCTATGTTTCGCTAAAATAAACCAGCGATGTCAGAAACTTAATACTTGATACTTGATGAATACTTTATATGTTAAACAGCAAAGATTTTTTCTCCCTGTAAATTCTTATCCAAAATGGCTAGGAAAAGTCTTCTGCTCATTGTAATTATTTAGAAATCTAGCAGAGATGCAATCACCATTTCGAATGTTGACACTTGCTGTGCTAAAGAGAAAAGTAAAAATATGGACGGATGATCTTACCTTGCACTTAAATACTCTGACCTGTAATTGGCACATGTAATTAACATGTCCCATAAGTGATTTGTAATTAATTTGCCTTCTAATTAAACATATGATTCCATCCAAATGCAGTAAAAATTTCAGGAGGTGAGATTCTATCCATGTTTCACGGGTAGAACAAAAACAGCTGGAAATATTTGGCAACTCACGTTCCACCTTTTTGGTTGCTACATATTTAGCTCATTTTTGTTTCTTCATTTCTAGACAAACAACAGGTTCCCTGTTGCCGCACAACGGTGAGCACTCCATTCTCTTAGACTATCCCAGTGTCAAACATGAAGTCCTGTATCTTTGTGAGACTTTTCCTTCTCTGTTACTCTCTTTGGTCACATCTGAAGTGGCTATAGGAGAATGTCTTTTTTGGTCTTGAGCAATTTTCTTAGCCTTCTCTGGAGTGTTGAGAGCTGGAAGATCATTTTAAACCTATAACAGTCACAAAGTCACCTACCCCCCATTTATTTTTTTTCAAGGATGGCTCATGGTTTTCTTCTCTTGCTATTGTTATATTTTTTAATATGTTGGATAATTGTGAATTCCACCTTCTTGACTGTGAATGCTTTGTTTTGGAGATTCAAATTATGTTATATTTTTCTTAAGAGTACTGGTTTTGTTTGTTTGTTTTAGTAGGCAGTTAACTTGGATGAACTCAAACTACCAACTCTGTTTCTTGGGGAGAGTTTCAAATTT